>NC_079229.1:18762234-18999734 GCF_029633865.1 Lampris incognitus | reverse complement strand
ATGTAAGAACCTGCCGAGCTAAGTTTGCCTGAGGGAGAGTGAATGAGGGAATGAATGAACGGTAGAGAAAGGAAAGAGGGACAAGGAAAGAACTTACACACACACACACACACAGAGGTCAGAGTCTATCCATCAGTGTTTGGTGGTGTCTGGGTCCATTAACTTAACTGCTCAACACCTTCAGTGTCACAAAGCTGTCCTTTATGGAGGCATGCTGAGATGGTTTTTTTTTTCCTTACTAGGCGGGTCATTTGCCATGCTTGTATGAGAGAGAGAGAGAGAGAGAGAGAGAGAGAGAGAGAGAGAGAGAGAATACAGCTCAGCCAGCAGACAAGGAGGCTAAAATGGGAGGTGACGGTACAAAAAGGGCCACGTTTTGGGAATCAAACCCATATGCACAAATTAAGTCAGTGTTGGCCAGGTCCCGAGTTATTCTCTTTGGGAATCCCCCCCCCTCCTCCTCCTCTCTCTCGCTCTCTCTCTCTCTCTGTGCCCTTGTACTCACACACAGTTTAAGTTTTCTGCTGGTTGCCAGGTTGGGCTGGGAAAGTTGCGAAGGAACAACCGAGTCATTGGAGGATTGACTAAGCAACATTTCATAACTGCGAGGCCTGTTATTTCCGTCAATGCTCAACCCACGAATGTCTTCAAGTCTCCACCTCTCCAGAGACACGCCAGGCTTTATAAATCTTTGGTTTTCTGCAGTCGTTGGAAAATGGTTATAATTGAAGTCCAGAGAGAGTTGGCATGGGGATGCTTTTAGGCCATTAAGTTAATTGGCCAGTTTATTATTTATTCATAACACTGTGTAGTGCTTTATGGCCTTTAAGAGTATTCATTATGATGTCTTGTATAAATCCAGGTATATTAAGTTATCTTATTTAATATGTGGACCTCTTTCAGTGTATTTGTTTTTACACAAGTTAAGTGCTGAAAGTTGTCAAAGTGTTCGCCCTTTTAAAAGCTTTATTCCGACCACTTAATGCTGAATTTGGCAAATAACTGTAATATTATTTTCCGGGCTCATTTTGCAGCGCAGATTTGTGTCACTGTGGCCGTCCTTTAGGTCCTGTTATTTTTTTCCTTTTGCCATCTTCTAGTAAATTAAACCATACAGAGGCCAAGGTGTTTTGTTTTTGGTTTCACCTTTCACTATCCCTGTTGGTACCGTGCCATCTCTGCAATTTGACACCGATCTGGCATTACTGAAATCTCACCTTGTGCATTTCTCAACTTTCACTCGTGTCTGAGGATACACACACTTATTTGTCTGGCTGATCCCGGGGGAGTGCCAGGCCAGCCGTACAAGCCGCCTTGTGTGTTTTGGTCATAGACCTCCATTCATTCTCAATTGACTGCTGATATTATTACAGAGGCTCAGCAGGATCGTGTTTCGACTGGCGAGTGTCGGGGTGTGTGTGTGTGTGTGTGTGCACGCGCGCACAGGGTGTGGAGTGTGTGTGTGCGTGTGTCTGCACAGGGTGTGGAGTGTGTGTGTGTGCGGGCCCAGTTAATGCCACTGATATCTGTGTGTGTGTGTGTGTGTGTATGTCTGCACAGGGTGTGGAGTGTGTGTGTGTGCAGGCGCAGTTAATGCCACTGATATCTGTGTGTGTGTGTGTGTGTGTGTGTGTGTGAGCGTGTGCAGAGTTATTAATGCAGCTGATATCTAATCTGTGTTTTCCTGCCCAGGGTTGACAAGGACAGGAGTGGAGTGATATCAGACACAGAGCTTCAGCAGGCCTTATCGAACGGTACGTACCTATCTTCCTCTCTCTGTATGCCTACCTCTCCTTTTCTTTCTCCATGTCTCTCTCTTTTCTGCTCTCTCACTCTCGCTCTAACACTCTCTTTTTTTCCTTTTTTTTTTTTTACTCTTTTGGTTGCTTTACCACTGACCTTGTCTACCATCTTTGTGTCTTCTTTTTCTGTTTTGGCCCTCTGTTCCTTCTCCCTATTGGTTTCTCTTCTCTCCCTCTTACACACACACTCTCTCTCTCTCTCTCTCTCTCTCTCTCTCTCTCTCTCTCTCTCTCTCTCTCTCTCTCTCTCTCTCTCTCTCTCTCTCATACTCCTTCTCTATTTCTTTCAGTAGCTTGATTACAAAATGGATTGGGTTTTTATTTTTGTCCCAGAATGGCAGAGAAAACCAGAAGGAGCGTAATCGTATTTTTGCCCCCGTAAGTCAAGTCGATGAAAAGTTGATTAAGGTAGCTTCAGAGAGAATGCTGCCTGCTGTCTGTGTGAAGCAGGATGTGGGATTCGTTGTCGCTGTCGTCCGGCAGCCAATTCAACACTGCGACGTCCAGTTACGTCTGGATCTAGCCCGGTTTACTTAAAGGGTATCGGTGGGGGTTGTGGGCATTGCAGTAGTGGGTAACAGCGTGAAATTCGACCGTCCCCTCGATGAGATAAGAAAGTTGAAATGCCGCATTGATTAATGGGACGCATTCTTTAGAGCGTGGTTTACCAACCCTATTCATTGCAGTACATTTGGAGTTTGTCTTCACATCAAAATGTGATTTGTTCCCCAATCAATTTCATGGACGAATTGCTCTCAGAAATTCAGGCTCCACTCAAAAGACTTTTGGGCAGATATCCAGAGACCCATTTTTCTGTACACTCGGAGGGTAACGAGAAGTGTTGAAAGCGGCAGCAAAAGAAGCTGTCAGTCTACCCTGTCGCTCTGGCTCAGCATACTGATTAGCCTGTGTGTATGCCTGAGAGAATAAGCCTTTTTGTTCATTTCAACGTGGCGTTTGTGCGTGTGCGTGTGTGTGTGTGTGTGTGTGTGTGTGTGTTTTTGTACATCATGGTACGCCTCTTTGCGCATGAATATGTGTGTGTGTGTGTGTGTGTGCACGTACTGTGTTGGTGTTGCTGGTGCAGCCTCCTCCAGTTCATTAGCCCTATCTGTGATGTGAACCGTGGCCAATGAAGCTGAGCACCAGCTGTGTGCTGTCCCGTGGTTTGCCGGCCAGCCAAAGCCACCAACCAACGCTGTTGTCTGAATGCTCTCTACCAACCCTCCCGCTGTGCTCTTGCAGACACAAGATGGCCAAAAAAGACGTGCACAACATCCAGGGCCGTGTGTTGGCAAGAATTTGGTTATATGACTCATGTCACGATACAAGTGTCATGATTCAGTATATTGTAATAAACACTGGTCAGCCAAAACATTAAAACCACCTGCCTAATTTTGGGTAGATCTTCCTCTTGCCGCCAAAACAGTTCTGACTTGTCAAGGCATGGACTCCATAAGACCTCTGAAGGTGTCCTCTGGTATCTGGCACCGAGACATAAGCAGCAGATTCTTTAAGTCCTGTAAGTTGCCAGGTGAAGCCTCCGTGGATTGGACTTGTTTTTCCAGCACATCCCAAAGATGCTCGATCGGATTGAGATCTGGAGAATTTGGAGGCCAAGGCAACATCTTGAACTTTATTCATGTTCCTCAAACCATTCCTGAACAATGTGTGCAGTATGGTTGGGTACATTATCCTGCTGAAAGAGGCCACTGCCATCAGGGAATACCATTGCTATGAAGGGGTGTACTTGGTCTGCAACAACATTTAGGTAGGTGGTATGTGTCTAACATCCACATTAACGCCAGGACCCAAGGTTTCCCAGCAGACCATTGCCCAGAGCATCACACTGCCTCCACTGGCTTGCCTTCTTCCCATAGTGCATCCTGGTGCCATCTCTTCCCCAAGTAAATGACACACACACACCCAGACATCCACATGAAGTAAAAGAGAATGTGATTCATCAGACCAGCCCGCCTTCTTCCATTGCTCCATGGTCCAGATCTGACGCTCCCGTGCCCATTGTAGGAGCTTTTGACAGTGGACACAGTGGTCATTATGGGCACTCTGACCGGTCTGTGGCTACACAGCCCAATATGCAGCAAGCCGTGGTGTCAGATGTCATAAAGCACCTCAATTTGCATCAAAGCAGGGTAATCGGATAGCTAGTGTGGCGCTAGCAGTGCCTGCTTCTGTGGGTTCTGTGCAGCCCTGTCCCAATACAGCACCCGCCTCCTGCTGTCCGGAGATGTAAACCGCATAAGGAAGTAATCTCTTCCTGTGTAATCCGAATCCATGCAGCGTTTTTGAAAATTGATACAATATTGTGAGAGACAATATCGCGATGCTCAAGTGTATTGAGATTTTGCTACACCCCTATCATCCATCAAGCCAGCGCCGTCCTTTTTGACCTCATCCCCCATCGTCATCCCTCACTACTTGTCTCAGCCTGTTTATTCGTCACCATTTTCCCTCTTATTCTGTTTGAAAACCTCTGGATTTATCTCTGTCTTCTCCTTCCCTATCTGGTTCCCTCTCGCTCTTTATCAGTCTGTGCCCTTTCCTGTCCTCCTCTCCTCTTCTCTCCTTCTCCAAGAGCATGAGTAGAGAGCACTGAAGACCTGGAGGTGGAGACTTGCTGTGTGTGTGTGGGTGCGTTGCATGCATGTGTGGAGGGCCCGGGCCCTACCTACTTTTGAATAGCCATCCATTATCCAAGCCACTTATCCCAATCGGGGTCACGGGATGCTGGAGCCTATCCCAGCAGTCGTTGGGCGGCAGGCAGGTAGACACCCTGGACAGGCTGCCAGTCCATCCCAGGGCCGACACATTCACACCTAGGGACAGTTTAGTGTGACCAGTTCACCTGACCTACATGTTTTTGGACTGTGGGAGGAAACCGGAGCACCCAGAGGAAACCCACGTAGACATGGGGAGAACTTGCAAGCTCCACACAGGATGACCCGGGATGAGCCCCAAGGTTGGACAACCCTGGGGTTCGGACCCAGGACCTTCTTGCTGTGAGGTGACAGTGCTAACCACTGTGCCACCGTGCCGCCCCTTTTGAACATCAAACATGTAAAAAAATTCAAATCCATCGGTAGCCACATATATCATACACTGCTCCCCTGTTTGCCCCCCCCCCACAGCTTATCAGAAAGAAAATAAATTCTGTTATCCAAAAATGTATTGGCTAACTGTGTTATGTGACGTTCACACACCAACGCTGCTCCCTTCATACAGGTAATGTTAAAATGATACTGATATCAAAATCTGAAAATTGCTATTGATAGGCTATGTTCCGAGTTGGAATTTGACCACGGAGAAATTCAGTGGCCAAAACAGCATGTCTGCAGCCACTCGAGAGAGAGATCTGTGATTGACTGTATATGGTGTCCAATGACAAATCGTGCCGGTGGATATGTAGAACCAGTCAATTTGCATATAGAGTGTGTCCGTAGCGAGACACTATAAAACCATGGAGAAGCCGTTCCTTCACCCCCTCCTGCTAGCTACTTGGCTCAAATTTGTGCTATTTTGCTGAGACTTTATTATCGATCTTGCTACGATATATTGCTGTCTATCTAGCTATCCATCTATCTATCTATCTATCTATCTATCTATCTATCTATCTATCTATCTATCTATCTATCTATCTATCTATCTATCTATCTATCTATCTATCTATCTATCTATCTATCTATCTATCTATCTATCTATCTATCTATCTATCTATCTATCTATCTATCTAACAGTTATTTGTATCACCGAATCCTCCTCCTCGAAACTGTAATCCTTGCAGAGGATCTCCCTCTCGCTCTCGCTATGCGACATTTTTTGTAAATAACAAGTGACGAGCGGTACCGAGCCCCACCCACCCAGGAAGACAGTAGCCAATAGCTTTGAATTCATACAACCACACCTATTTTCAGTTATGATTCAAACTCCCAATGTTAAAAAATGTGTTCAGAAAGGGCGTGTCAGTCTGTCTTTAAACTGCCCCATCATTCTTTGGTAATCTAGTTAGCTTTTACCGAATAATGAAACGCCGAAAAAGAACAGATTTTTTTTGGGGCAGTGCAACAAAAGTTGGAAAGGGGACTGCTGTCACTCCAGTCAACCATGAGGAGTCTTCCTGTGACAAAAGCTGTATTGCCAGAGGTGCACAAGCTGTTGAAGCTGATCTACACCACCCCTCTGTCAACAGCCAGTGCTGAGAGGTCTTTCTCATCCCTCTGTTATTTAAAAGCGTCTGAGATCAACAATGTCTCAAAAAAGACTAAATAGTTTGATGCTTGCCCCCCCCCCCGTGCCCCCCACACACTCACACACACACATACACATACACACACATTTTTTGGCAACAGTGGATGTTTTGGGGATTGCCAGGGACTTCATGCAGCACAACAACAGATGGAGACTGTTCATCAGCAATATTCAAAGAGCGGAGGAGAGTCTGACGTTTCTTTTTAAATTCGGTACGATAGGACTTATTCTTTAGTCTCTTAATAATATGTTAGTTGTAATATCGTAACGATTGTAAAAGTGGCTCGGAGGCAGGTTGGTTCAAAGTTGGGGAGCAGGGGTGTGTGTGTGTTTTGAAGTTGTTTACACTCTTCTTTCTCCCCAGATATTCTCTTTTCCACCTGTCTCTCCATTTTTTTTTGTCTCGTCATTGAGAGTAAGATCATTAACAGGGACTATTTTTGCAGATTGCCAGTTCTGTTTGACCTCTGTCCTTCTCTTCCCTTTCCTGCTGCTATTTTCATCTCCCCAGCACTGCAAACTTCCTTTCTAGCATGTTATTTATGCTAATCTGATACTACAATCACATTGCCCTAAAACAAATGGAAAATTAGTCCACGGGGGTGGTGATATTCATTCATACTTAGTTGTATTTGTACCGTACTGTTTCCTATACATCCATCCATGCATCCATTATCCAAGCCACTTATCCTGCTCTCAGGGTCGCGGGATGCTGGAGCCTATCCCAGCAGTCATTGGGCGGTAGGCGGGGAGACACCCTGGACAGGCAGCTGCCAGGCCATCGCAGGGCTCACACACACACATTCACACGTAGGGACAATTTAGTATGGCCGAGTCACCTGATACATGTCTTTGGACTGTGGGAGGAAACCGGAGCACCCAGCAGACAGCCACACAGACATGTGAAGAACATGCAAACTCCACACAGAGGACGACCCGGGACATCCCCCAAGGTTGGACAACCCTGGGGCTCGAACCCAGGACCTTCTTGCTGTGAGGTGACCGCGCTAACTAACCACTGCGCCACCATGCTGCCCATTTCCTATACAGTGTTGTCATTTTCAGCGTTTCCTTTTTTCAACCAAGTTATACGTATTTTACATAATAGTGGCGTTGACCTCCTGATGTCAGTGACACTTGTTTCCTGGAAATTCTTTGAATAAATGAGGTTGCATTAGGAACAATTGAAATGATATTCTCCCACCAGCAGATTTTAAAAAGGAAAAAAAAAATGAAGCGCAAGATTTTAGATTTAAACCGACACTATTTCTGATGTTTGACTCATGTTGTAGGACAGGACACAGCAGGCACCAAGCTGGTGTTGGTGCCTGCTGTGTCCTGTCCTCTCTCTCACCATGTCTGTTGGTCCCCTTTCACTTCCTCTCTCGCCCGTGCTCTCATTAATCTTCTTTTTTCTTCATTTGTCCTCCCACTCTGTCCCTTTCCCTCTCAGTTTGTCCGCTCGCCTATCTTCCTCATACCCTCCATTCTTTATTTTCATTATTTATCCTCCCTCGTCTCCCTCACCTTCCCGTCTCTCCGGTGTGACGACGCCCCGTTGCCGGATGAGAAACTGACTGGCTCGGTGCAGCAGGCTTTGTGTGTCCCTTTGCATGTGCCTTTCAGGTTCGCCGCTTTCCATAAATATGTAAGATTTTAATTATTTGTTTAGGCTGCCTCACTGTCGGCTGCCATCGTACTGCATAGTCGTCACCCCCCACCCCCGACCCCCTGCACACAGCCTTATGCTCTTGGAGTTATTCATTGCAGTGTGTAGGGGCAGTAATAGTCATTAGAATAGCTGAGAGGAAAAGAGCACATGCTTACTTTGCAGACTGCGAAGTTGGCTGAATGGCTGTGCACAAGGAGCTAGTCCAAACAACCCTTACCCCCACAGTGCTACATCCGCAGTGTTTTTATGGTAAAACAAATACACGGAAAAGGATTGAATGAGGCAATGGCCGTAAGCAGTGCTTCTTCTTTTTTTTTCATTTCCCCCCCCCCCTTTCTCCCCAATTGTATCCGGCCAATTACCCCACTCTTCCGAGCTGTCCCAGTTGCTGCTCCACCCCCTCTGCCGATCCACGGAGGGCTCCAGAGCAGACTACCGTATGTCTCCTCCGATACACGTGGAGTCGCCAGCTGCTTCTTTTCACCTGACAGTGAGTAGTTTCGCCAGGGAGACGTAGCGCATGGGAGGATCACACTATTCCCCCCAGTTCTCCCTCCCCCTCGAACAGGCGTCCCGACCGACCAGAGGAGGCGCTAGTGCAGTGACCAGGACACATACCCACATCCGGCTTCCCACCCACAGACACAGCTAATTGTGTCTGTAGGGATGCCCAACCAAGCTGGAGGTAACATTGGGATTCGAACCGGTGATCCCCGTGTTGGTAGGCGACGGAATAGACTGCCACGCCACCCTTGCATTGCTTCTTCTTTTTTTTTCTTTTTTTTTTGTTATAAATTTATTTCTGATTTTTCCCTTTTTCTCCCAATTTAGTGGCCAATCGATCCCTATTCTAGTTCAAACACCCACCCTCGTACTGCATGCGTTCGCCAACTGCATCTCTCCGGCCGGCAGTCTCGAAGGAGACGCCTCCCCACTTTCGTGACAAGGCGAATCCAGGCCGAACCACTGCCTTTTCCGACACACACAGACGCATTCATGTGACGAACACAAGCCGACTCTGCCCCCCTCCCGAAGACAGTGCTGCCAATTATTGCTGCTTCATCGAGTCTGGCCATAGTCGGATCTGACGAGACCGGGGCGCGAACCCTGGTCCCCAGTGGGCACCTGCATCGACACAAAGCCGATGCTTAGACCGCTACACCACCGCGGACGCATTGCTTCTTTTTAACGAGAGCACCGAGTCTTACTTTATCCTCTCGTGCTGCTCATTTTGTCAAATTTCAATCCTGCCCGTGTCTGAGGCCGACTAGAGGAGCGGTTATTTTCTGGGGCTGGCGTGCTTTTTGCTCCCCCTCGGTTAGACACAATCATTTTAAGTCAACGGTCTGTGCAAAGTGTAAGGGAGGAGGACTTGTCATGTCTTTGATTAAGTCAGTTCTCTGTGCATGGCCCACTGGTCTGCATCATAGGAGTCAATGTTGTGTTTGAGAATTCATTCATGCATCCTCCATCCATACCTGTTTAATCCAGTCCAGGATCTCAGGGGCTGGAGCCTATCCCAGACACCCTGGACAGGGGGTTAGTCCATCGCAGGACACTCACACTTATTCCCACACCGATTATACTTTTAGGCAATGTAGAGTCTCCAACTCACCTACTCAGCTTACATGCATGTCTTGGGACCGTGGGAAGACATAGGAGTTCCCAGAGGAAAGCTACATGAACCCTGGGAGAACATGCAAACTGCACATAGGAAGGCTGGGATTGGAAACAGGACCCTTTTGGCCTTGAAGCAACAGTGCTAACCACTAAGCCCCCATGTCATCCCTTTGATACATCATGGAACCCGACAGACATATTTTACAAGGTGTTGATGATTTGGCACATACCCAGTGTTACGAAGCTTTTCCTGCTCATGGAAGGAAGTCATGGCTGTAAATTACATTAGCGAAAAGCTTGTGAAACTTGAAAGATACGGTTTCAGCAGCATACCAGGGGTAGATTTAGAGTGATCATGATGATGTTGTGGACAATGATGATGATTTTTACCCGGCTCTCCTGCCTGAGTTTTATCAAGTCCATTTTATGGTTGGTTTGAAATGTCAAGGTCAAACCATTAGCTTGGTGCTGTGCGCGCGCATGCGTGTGTGTGTGTGTGTGTGTGTGTGTGTGTGTGTGTCTGTGTCTGTGTCTGTGTGTATACATACTGAAATGTGAGACTGCCTGATTGAGGTTTATGTTTGTGTTAGAAAGTGTGTGCATTCTATATGCTTGAAAGCTTGTTTATGACTTGGGTAATTGCAAGTGCAGCGTGTGTGTGAGTGTGTGTGTGTGTGCGCGTGCGTGCGTGTGTGCATTTCTTAAATGTGTGACTGAGTGTGTGTGACCACAGGGGTCTCACTGGGCTCCACCAGTGGGCTGGTGCTGGTACCGCAGTCAGTCACCCTGTTTTTCCACATGCCTGCCTCCCCCGTTCACCTCCTTGGCTCCATCATTCTTTCCTTTCCCCAGCCCTCCTTCTCTCCCTCTGCCTCACCACTGGCAGAGAGAGAGCCCAGTGTGTGCTGCACAGAGGGTGCCTTGTCCCATTTGGTCATCAGACACACACACACACACACACACACACACACACACACACACACACACACACACACACACACACACACACACACACACACACTGGCCACCTCGTTATGGGCAACCACAGTCTGCCTGACATACATTGATGACCTCACACCTAGCTGCTGGTGTGAAGAGGTGTGTGTGTGTGTGTGTGTGTGTGTGTGTGTGTGAAGGATAGAGAAAGTAGTGGAAAAGAAAGAAGCGGTGTAGAGGGGGTCGTTGTGGCTGGAGAGCTGGCTAACCATCCTCTCCTGTTTTCTCCACCTTCCTTTGGCTATTTTACTAACACCTTTGCTGCTGGACCTGTATTTATAAACCTCCTAGGATCCGACTTCTGATCTGGGATCACAAGAAATACCACAAACTGCTGCTGTTATGCAAAAATAGTAATGTTTTCAAATAACTATATCTGTTTGTCTATCTTTCAGTCTGTTTTTTTTTTTTTTTTAGGCCTATTAAGGCCTACCTAACATAGTTGGTGTAAAAGCTGATGTTGTCCTCTATGTCCAAAGCGAGGTCCATGACCTTGGGGAACATGTAACCCATTTGAGTGCCACTGCTTACTTTCAGAAGTGCATTAAAGGCTGACTTCAAGGAGAGCTGAGGTTTGCATCAAGCTTCAGGGGGGAAAATAATTCACATTATTCATAAATATGCTATGACTTGGTCTCACAAACACTCGTACGAAGCCTTGAGGAAGCGTAGGCCGGCGCATCAATTCCTAAACACTATGAATATAGATTCTGGCCCCGATCCATGACTCCGGTCACAGGCCCAGACAGCCACACCCATATCCCCGTATAACGCTGAAAAAATCTGGCCCTGGTGTCCCAAAAGGATTGCAGACCTCATCCAATACCCAAACTTATTTTTTTTATACCATTAGGCCTATGAGTTGAACAAACATTTGATTTGGAGTGTTTTTTCTCTGCTCAAGAAGAAAACTAATTCCTGCTCGTCTGGTACATTACTATCACCTCACTCCACATTTCAGAAAGTTACGTCTTCTAAATTGCAGCCTTGCCTTATGGTTGATGTGGTTTAAAATGTTCAAAGTGAGCAAAGAACAAATTCCTGGGTTCATCCATCCATTATCCAAACCGCTTATCCTGCTCTCAGGGTCGCGGGGATGCTGGAGCCTATCCCAGCAGTCACTGGGCGGCAGGCAGGGAGACACCCTGGACAGGCCGCCAGTCCATCACAGGTTAAGATAAAGACATGAAGGCTGTATTTCCCTAATATTGCAGT
Organism: Lampris incognitus; assembly: GCF_029633865.1. Classification (NCBI taxonomy): domain Eukaryota; kingdom Metazoa; phylum Chordata; class Actinopteri; order Lampriformes; family Lampridae; genus Lampris; species Lampris incognitus. The sequence continues at coordinate 18,988,163 of NC_079229.1, read as the reverse complement.
AAAATCATTTCGTTAGAACCTGCCTGGGTTCAGCTCAGTAGAAACATGGCTCATATTATGACAGAGAGGTGTTAAAGGGGTCTGCGGGGGCATTAGCAGAGGAGGAGCTCAGGTCAGTGACAACAGGCTGCCTGTACCTCCATCAAGTTACTGCTGCAAAACTACACCGCAGACCCCTCTACTTGATTCTGATTTTCCTCTGTATTGTGTCCCCCCCCCCCCTCCTTTTTTTCTGTCTCTCTTACGCGCAAATAAAGCTGAGTGGTGAGTCAGCAGGGTTTCCAAGTCTCCCTGTAAATCCTTGTGACTTTCAGAGCAGGTAATGCATCCTGTAAAGTCGAACCCGGCAAACTTAAATAATATCTGAGCTCAAAGCTCACAGAGATAAAAACAACAAAGTCACCGCTTTTTTTTTTCCAGGCCAGTTTTTTTTTTTAAAACTCTACCCTCAGCTGATTTGTTAATTAATTCCTGTTCTACTACTAGGATGCTGGAATATTCCTTTTTTTTTTTTTTTTTTTTTTGCTTCTTACATTGTGTCTTCAGTGTTGATGGCTTTAGTGAAAATGGCTCCACTAACCTTTAACCCCAAACTCAAATACAATTGTCCACACAGAACCTCACTAGTTTGAGAGACACAAAAGACCAAACACAATGGCAGGAAGCGTTGGGAAAGAAACCAGCATTTCAAATCTTCCATGAATTCCATTCATGTCTTAGCAGATAGAAAACAAAGATGGTGTCTGAAAGTTGTTGTACATTTAATTTGTACTTAAGTGACAGTAACATAATGACTGTCATAACAACACAGCTGTTGTGATAACATAATGACTGTTGTAACATGACTGTCATGATAACATAATGACTGTCAGCATAATGACGGTCGTAACATAATGACTGTCATAACAAATAACAACAGCTGTTGTGATAACATAATGACTGTCGTAACATAATGAACGTCGTAACATAATGACTGTCGTGATAACATAATGACTGTCATGATAACATAATTACTGTCATGATAACATAATTACTGTCATAACATAATGGCTGTCGTAACTTAATGGCTGTCACGATAACATAATGACCGTCATAACATAATGGCCGTCATAACATAATGACTTTCATGATAACATAATTACTGTCATAACATAATGGCTGTCTTAACTTAATGGCTGTCACGATAACATAATGACTGTCATGATAACATAATGACTGTCATAACTTAATGGCTGTCGTAACTTAATGGCTGTCACGATAACATAATGACTGTCATGATAACATAATGACTGTCGTAACTTAATGGCTGTCACGATAACATAATGACTGTCATGATAACATAATGACTGTCATAACATAATGGCTGTCGTAACTTAATGGCTGTCACGATAACATAATGACTGTCGTGATAACATAATGGCAGTTACCGTCTGCGTTTCCCCATTGCATTTATGTTTTTCACTTTTGGCTATTTTCAAATGATCCTCACTTCAGGATGGAGTCTGAACCCACCAGTGGAGCCAAATAGTCCATCACTGTTATGTTTTAACCAAACTAATATCCTTTCTTACAGGCACATGGACTCCTTTCAACCCGGTGACAGTCCGATCCATCATCTGTGAGTAGCTGCTGACTTCCACACTCCTTCACATTTAACTTGCCCTCTCCCAATTCCCACCAGCCGCTGTTTGTTTTTTCCGCTCCGTGGTAACGTATGCATATAACTTATTTAGCAATCGGGTTTATTTCAGACTCTGGTAGCTCCCCGTTAAGTGGAAACCGACTGCTCTCAATAAAAGGAAAAAGAACATTTGGTGTGAAATGGGAGCGCTTGTCTCAAAAGGCAGCTCTCGTTTTCTGTAGACTGTGAGACATATTGATCCATCTACAATCTAGAGACAGCTGCTTCGAACTGCTCCTGGTATGCTTTAAAGTGTTGTGGCTCGGCTGCTGCCTGTACGTTGAGTAAATTCACAAATTTAATGAGCCTACCAGTCTGTCTTTTTAGCATTTTGCATGACTGAATTCATTCCCCCTGTGGAACCACTTGGTGTGTCACATGTTTATAGGTTCACTTATGAAGCACCTCTAAATCCTGACAGGTTGTCAGCCATAACAATTTTCTTTTTCAAGCCACATCGAATCGTCAAATATATCTCCATGGGTCTTGTATGTACTTACGTGGTGTCTCGTGGCACTAGTCAAATAAATCCCTTGAATCCCATCACCTCCTCCTCTCAGTTTTCTGTACAGGGTAAATTCCATTGTTTGATGATCGGCTGCACTAAGCATATCTTCTGGTAACGCTCTGATAATTGGGAGATAATTGGATTGGACCACGGTGGGATGATCAGGCAGTTTCTCACCAATCGTAACAACCCAGTGTTATCAAGTGTAGTCAAGTGAGAGCAATCGCATGCTCCTCACTTCAATATACTGTTAGCCCTCTTAAAGCGGATATGCTATTTCACATCGGCTCTCATCCAGTAGGATTACACCCAAGTGCGTGATAAGTGCAGCACTTCTATCGTACAATCAAGTGTTGTGTGTTTGTGCGTGCGTGCATGTTTGTATGCTTGCCTGTGTGTGTCCAGGTGTTAAAGAGTAGGGCGAGTGAACAATATGAAAAGTCTCAACAGATACATGTCCTCGTATCTTGATCCCCCCCCCCCTTTTCCCCCCGATTGTATCCGGCAAATTACCCTACTCTTCCGGTCGCTGCTCCATCCCCTCTGTCAATCCCTGGAGGGCTGCAGACTACCACATGTCTCCTCTGATACACGTGGAATCGCCAGCCGCTTCTTTTCACCTGACAGTGAGGAGTTTCACCAGGGCAACGTAGTGCATGGGAGGATCACACTATCCCCCCCCCCCACCGACCAGAGGAGGCGCTAGTGCAGCAATCAGGACACATACCCACATGCGGCTTCCCACCCATAGATGCAGTCAATTGTGTCCGTAGGACGCCCGACCAAGCCGGATGTAACACGGGGATTCGATCCCGCGATCCTCGTGTTGGTAGGCAATGGAATAGACCGCCACACTACCCCGGACGCCCCTCATATCTTGATCTTAATCCCAGCCCTGTTTGTCTCCCTCTGTCGCAGCCATGTTCGACCGGGAGAACAAAGGGGGGGTGAACTTCAACGAGTTCGCCGGCGTGTGGAAGTATATCACAGACTGGCAGAACATCTTCAGGACCTACGACAGGGACAACTCTGGCTTCATCGACAAGAACGAGCTCAAACAGGCGCTGACTGGGTTCGGTGAGCAGCAAAGTATGCTTTGATATTTAAATCGGATCACAGTGGTGAAGGGGCTAATCTAAATGGATTCCTGGGACTGTCTTTTTCTCTGGGTCAGAGGTCAGGTGTATTATTTCCTGTAGTGTATCTCAATAGAGCAGCATGCCGCGAGTGTCCGCCGCTGTCGGTTGCAGTGAGAACCATTTCTGAATTTTTTTGATCTGCAACTTTTCTCCAGTGTGAATGACGGCATGCTGACTTAGGCTGTTGGAGAAATACCTTCAAGGCCTTGGTTGTAATTCAATAAATGGTTTAAACTAAAACAATTGAATGCTTCCATCTCTAAGCATGGCATGCAGCAGTTTTCATCCTATGGTCCCACTAGTTGGTTGGTGGTTATATTAAAGTAATCAGCGGCCACCATTTTACCAACTCTCTAAACAATAACTGATAAGCTGTTAAAATGACTGGTAGCCAACTGAACGCCCTAGTTTCAGCATTTCAACTTGCATTATGCTGTGTCGCACATTCCGACCCGGATATCTGGGAAAAGATTAAGGCAAATCTCTCCGAAACAATGGTTTCAAAGCAGGTATAAAAAGTCTGAAATGCGGATATGAATACGATTATTTCCCATTTTTGAGAAAGTAAGGAATGGTAAAAAAAACCTGGAAAAGTATGGCGTGTTTAACTTGAGCATATGATAGTATGGGGGTCACCTTTTATCCCTGTGGCAAAACATTTTATTAAAGTAGCTGCAGATGAAGAGTTATCTTCAGCTATTCACTGATATCACTGAGTTCATAGTCATGTCAGTCGTATCATACCAGCTGCTCTCGGCATACACCGGAGTGAAATCAGTAAAAATGTTGAGAAATTGATATGGCGGGTTGGTAGAATATTTTTAATGGAAAATGTGTAGAGGCCCACTGAGAAGTGAAGATATGCTGATGGTCTCTTTTCCCATCCAGGATATCGCCTGTCAGACCAGTTCTATGGCACGCTGATAGAGAAGTTTGACCGCCAGAGGAAGGGACAGGTGGCCTTTGATGACTTCATCCAGTGTTGTATTGTACTACAGGTTAGGGATGCACACGGACTCTACACACACTCAGGGTCTGTTTATTAATGTGGAAATCAGTGTGTCACCAAGGACCTTAATGTGAACTCCACACGAAACCCGATGCACTGATTTGGCAGTCATAGGATTTGCAAGCTAATTTTCCGATGAAGCAATCAATAAAACCATCATATAGGTATGATGATGTCCGCAATGTCGCATCCATCCTTTTATTTTCCCAATGTGAGCTGAATAGCAATATCACTGCCAATGTCACTCTATCAATAGCCCTGTCAATATCAGTATCAATATTGCTGCACTATCTGTCACCATCAATATCATTGTTCTTGGAAATACAGTAGGCTGACTTCCAAGATGGTTGCACTTGTCAAAATTTTGCACCTCGAGAAGCACCTCAGTTTCTTGTCTTTACAGGCTGTGGAAAAATGCTGTTTACCCCAAACATGCATCATTTAGTGTTGTTATTTTTTGCTCAACACTTTTTTGCCGATTTTAAAATCTCCCGTCCCTTCTTCCCACAGAGATTGACCGATGTATTCAGGCGATATGACACAGACCAGGACGGCTGGATCCAGGTGTCATATGAACAGTATCTATCCATGGTCTTCAATGTCGTATAGCGCACACGGACCAACACAGAATAGCACAACTGGACACAACTGTGCCAATGCCCCCGGCACCTCCCCAGATGTCCCCCATGGCGGACACTACAAGATTTTTAGACCAGATTTCTAGTCTCTGTTGGTTAGGCTGCCGTGCACAAATTTGTGAAATTGATATACTGAGTCCTGTGGGGTCCCTGGTTTTGTTTCTCCTTTGAGGTGTTCTCTGCTTGGGTTTCATGGTACCCAGTTGACAACACTTGCCCGAGTTAGCTAAGGGGGATGCTTGATTTGTTTAAAAAAAAAAAATCTTGTAGTGTTTATAAGACGACCAGTTGGAACAATGTCAACGTGGAGGGAAGTCTGGGTTGGGATGTATGTGGGATATCACAGACATTACCCTCTTGTCTGTCTTGTCAGTCTGTCTGTTGATGTCCATAGAGTTTGTTTGATGTCTTACTTAATGTTATTACAAAAAGACCTGAGTATCTGTGCTTGAGACAAACTTATGACATTGTGAATATCATTTGGGACACACTGCATGCTTTTCAGGGAAATTCAACCCCATGTTGAAGCATGCGTTCTCTTTTTCTCTTTTCTTTCCCAAGACCTGTTTTGCTCAAAGCCATGTTTACAAAAACTGTGAAAGCAGGCGAGGATCTGCTTTTGAGGTTCACTGACATGCCAGCTTACATGCCATATTTGTATAAACTTATTTTTAACCAGCCAATCTATAATTGTGGAAGCGCATAACTTTAGGTAGTGAGTAAGCATAAGCCTCAAGTTTGGCTTATTTTTTTTGTGCATGATGCCTTAAGAGCTGTAAAAACACAAAAGAGGAATCTCTTTTATTAAAAACAAACAAACAAAACATTTTAAAACCAAGGGTTTTTACTGTGATTATTTTCAGCCACAGAGGATCACGATGCATGTAAAGAAACAAAGAAAGCCAAATGGCTCAATGGTGCCCTCTGCTGAGTTTTCCGAGTACTACACCGGCGCAATGCACCAGTGAGGTACTGCAGAACCCTTTATTCGAGGATTTGTTTCTCAAGGGGCTGGAAAACGTGTCGCACATTCACGACACAGTTTTTTTCAGGAAATTGGTCACGTTTTAACGTTTACATTTTACCGATAGTACTCATTGTCTAATAATGTTGGAAGATTATATTTTTGAAACACGATTGATCACAGGCTGCATCTGGTGAGAATGTTTTAAAATTGGAAGAAGTCCCGGTCTTGGTCTGATGAGGGATGTGTTAAAATTGCTTGGAAGTTTGTTCGACATGTTAGGGAATCATATTTGGACGGCCAGGGCTAGTTCAGTGCAGAGAGAGAGAGGAAGGGGAAAAACTACTGCAATCCCGCAAGAGGCGATGTTTTACGTATAAATACAAGATGTTAAAGTTGACCAGTTCCCTGCGTGTCAAGTTGACTGATGTATTTATTTCTCTGTATAATATTTTGTAATTCTTGAAATGTGTTTAGAAAAAAAGAAAAAAGCAAGAGAGGCGGCAACCGTAAGGCAAAGGTGTGTGGGAGAGTCCCCTGCAGTAACAAGACTCGGACTGTAGATGGCAGCACATCTCTGTCGCTGAGGCACAGTAAAGAGTAGCCCCGTTTGGGACTAGCGCAAACCACTGGGTGGGTGCAATTCGAAATGAACTGGCAAGTTGCGGCACTTCTGACTCGGGTCGGGTATTTTCAGATCTCACCTTTATGTGGCTCGTTCAAGTCTAGCTTCAAATGTGTCAGTATGAACGCTTCTGTTCCTCCTCGTTTCCTTCGACTCCAATCTATGTAAGACCACCGAATACCTTCTCCCCCTTAGTCTTTTATTTTAAATTATTATTTCATCTTGTTTATTTTATAGTTTCTATTTATGAACCACGTGATAATGAACAAGCATGCTCAAGTGAAGGTTTTCCCGGTGTACGGTAAAGAGGCGTAGAAGAACAGTAGCGTCCATATTGACGGATGCGTTTGAAAGTAGACCTGGACAAGCCATCCGTCAGCCAAGCCACTTAGCCCAACCGGAGCCCACTTTGTTTTTTTTAATACTTTATCACACAGAAAAGTGTTCCACGGTTTCAAAAAGGGTTATTAGATTGGTGGTTTTCAGTTGGGGAAACATTTCACAACCCAAGTCAAAGATGCCGCAAAAGGCGCAAAATGAAATTGGAAATTGCCAACGAGTTTCCGAGGTCCTCGCAAACGGTAAAGTAAAGTGGGTTAATTGTGGGCAATGAAATGGATTTCAAAAATACATGTGCTGACAGCAGCTCGGCGAAGACGTCTGACGATTGTCTTCCACTGCGATGCTAAAGAGCCTAGCGGTTCCACGTCGAGCTCATGTGCTTGATTCTTGTAAACAATTTCCACCAACAAAATCCCTCTTCAGTCTCTGTCTCAGCTGCTACTTCAGTACTATTTGAATTATGCTTGATAATACCTCAACCTGCTCATATTTAACTCCCTCCCAGAGTGTGGCAGTCAGCAGCTTGTATTTTGTCCCACCATGATGATGATGATGATGATGATGTTGTCCCACCGGATATGGGGGCCCCGAAGACCTAAAATATCTTGTCAAGTTTTATTGTGAACTAAGTTAAGTATGTACATACAATTAATTTGATTTGTTGGATAACATAAAAAGCGTAAAGGAGATGATGTTATTTTAAAAAAGTAGAGTAAAGTAGTAGAGTATCTAAAACGAGAATATCTTAAGTATTTTGGGACATCAAAATGGTCAAGAGAATAAGGGACATTAGGAAATACCAAGTGTCTTTGTGTGCCATGTAAAAGTGGCAAGGCACGATAGCTGGCTTCATAACATTTTGTTTATTCTTCCTTCCTGCTTTTCACTGAGTATTGTTCATGAAAGTCTTTACTCCGATGTGAGCGAGGTAGAGCTGTGTCATAGCTTGTTTTTGTGCCGTTCTCATTTGGATGTCGCTCCTCTCTGGGATGCCTCTAGCTGCGGGTTGGGATTTGATTACTTGGGGTGACCCTAAACAATGTCAGGTCAGCTGCCTTCTGCAACCTCAAGCCACAGCAACACACACACACCCACAAACACACACACACACACACACTGACTGACTGAACAAGCCAGGGCCCTCACCTCAGCCCAACTGAATTCTAGCCAGACCACCGTCTGTCTGACTCTCTCTCTCTTTCTCCTATCACTTGCTTCTATCTCTTGCTCTGTCTCCCACTGTCAACAAGCCATTCACACAAGGCCACCTACATTCCATTTCCATCCCTCCTACTGCATGCGTAGCATTTAATGTTTTTGGGTTGGTTGCTTTCTAAGTGCTGTGGTCCATATCTGTTCCTGGTGTTCCATACCTCTGTGTCTCTTAACTCTCTCGCTCTGCTTCTGTCTTTGTGTCTCTGTTTCTTTCACTTTCTTTTTCTTTAATCCACTTTTTCTCACCCAGTCTCTGCACCCACTCTTGTCCCTTTTTTACAATCAGGATGTCTGCTAGTCACCCCATCCCTTCTGTCTGTCCATCTCTCTTCTTTTCTTGGTAGCAGCAGGCCAGACTATGGTCTCACTGTGAAGGGGGGTGTCAGTGATTACCACAGCCATAAACCATCCAGGGGTGCCAAATGCATTGAACCAAGAGATGTCAGGGCACCTCCTAGAGGAGCTGACAGCCTTCGATAGAGGCTCAGCCCTGAGTGTGGCTGTTCTCCATGCCAAAGTTGAGAGAATAAGAAATTTGGACATTAGCCATTCTATAAGATACCAGTAATCTCCCTGTCCACAACCATCGCTACCACGATGCTGCTTAGCCAGTATTGCTCAAATTTATGAATCTTTCATCTGTTTTACAGTACCTTGTCTGCCTTCCACTCCTTCCATTTTCTTTACCTCATTCCTTTGTCTCGTCTTCTGCCTCACCTCTCCTCCACCTCCTCCTCCTCATCATTTCTCCATTACTCCCTCTGTCAACTTAAGCCTTAGCTTTGAGTCAGGCACACAGAGCTGTGGCTTTCTACACACCTGCGAAGAGGCCTGCACTTTGTCAACCGCTTAGAATCAGAATCACACCGTGGCTCCTAATACCTCTAAAAATAATCACCTCACACACACACACACACACACATACACACAGATGCATGTCGAATGAACTCCTTCCCTCCGTGGAAATTATGTCTCCAACCTGGATCAACTAGCACTGCCTGTCTGCCTTGTAAAGTGCTCCCTGGCCCCTAGGAGACTTCGGTACAAGCTTACTTTGAATGCTCCAGCACTTCAGAGCTTGCCAAATGAAGGTTGGTGAGCGCCACTGGGTTTTGCCGTTGAACTGAAAACAGTGTGTTGTTTGAGGGTAATTAGCTCATGTTTAATGGGTTCGCATTGAGCAGCCCAAAGGGTTGTTCTGGCAAAGGAGGCTGTTCTGCAATTCCCGCCATGTCCATTATGTGCAGTTAATAGTCCCATTACACATTCATTTATGTAGATTCCCTCCTAGCATTGCTGTAGCGTGATGGCAGGCCTTGATGGTGATTAGCAATCCCTCTATGTTTCGAGATGACATGTAGGAGATTCCAGTTTGGAAAACGTTTTCTCCAAACATAAGGAAGCCATTTTGTTCAAATTAGCGCTAAACATGATCACTCTCCTTGCTCTCATTTTTCAGAGAGTTTGAATACATTTTTTCCCCCATCCTAAAATTAAAACTAATTGCCCCAAGTTTTGAATACGTTTGCACATATTTGGAGTGTTTTGGCATCATATTACTTGTAGGTTTCAGTGGTCAGGTAGAATCTGGATACCTACCAGCCTTGTGGTAAGCCATCTAGGTCACTACGGGGGCACGATTAACTAAAATGTTAATGCCACTTCTTATTAGATGAAATGCACATTTTTATGCACAAGATGAATGAGCATATTATTTTTCATTGTGGCGTTTGCATTTGTCCATTAGTTAAACATGTAAATGAAGGTACTTTCATTATTGTTGTGTAAAGTTGTTTCGATTTGCACCTGAAGAAATCCTTCCGAAAGCCAGAAACAGAACACCTCGTTTTTCTTTTGTGCAGCATCATAATGGGACTGTAATGGAGACTGTTGATATTTTGGCTTGTTGGCTTTCGTCTGAGCATACTTATGATATGGACTCGGTGACCACATGTGTGCTGCCTTTATAAGGATATGCACTCATCTCCAGGCTCAGAATTGATATTGTTTTGTCGAAATGAGTCTTTGGTGGCAAAACCTCAAACAACTGAACTATAATCAAAGTCAAGCTCCCATTCAGTTTAAGTACAGTATCTCCAGGCTTACTGCCATGACCTCAGTGATTAGAGTCGACGCTTCATTCTTTGGGATAGGGTTGTTCGTTCTTGCCATTGGTTATTTTGATTTTAATTGGAGCTTTGTTAACCATGCTGGCACAGATATGTAAAACCCAAAAGGGTGATGTCTCTTTCAATACCGCTATGAGGTAAGTGATGAAATCATCTCTTAATCTGTCTACAAAATATCTTGGTTATCCCCGAAACCCTTTTGTGAAGAAAGCATCTTTCCAAAGATGCTTTTCTTGATTCAGGAATGTTTGGTTTAGGGAGCAGTGTAGATCTGCTTCTCCCATAAACAGCATGACACACTGTTTTTATGGAATTGCTCTGCGTTGACCCATAGCTGTAATCAACGCTCCCAGTCTATGGGTGTTTCTGCTGCTTGCCCTCATTAGAATCATTTTCATTACACACACACACAGAGGGAAAGAGAGAGAGATTTTACGAGTCCCTGCCTCAGAGCCTGTGACATAGTGTTTGTAGGCCTCTTGGGTAATGTTGTAATTACCGCACGAATCCAATGGAAGGGGCTTTAGTTTGAGTGTGTTAGTCTTATATTAATGAGAACATTGTGCTCCCTGCGTATGTATGCATGTGTGTGTGTAAGGGTAAGTGCATATCTGTGCGCATAGTCATGTTGGTGTGCACGTGCATGTGCGTTTGTTCATGTGCTTTTACATTAGTGCACTTGTGTGTTTTGGATATGTGTCTATGTAGTGTCTATGTCTTGGGCCTTGGCTGTTTAAGGCAGAAGATCATTTGTGCGCCTGCCAGCCAGCCAGCCAATGAACCAGCCAGTCATCATACCAACCAGGCAGCGGTCTTCCTCATGCAAGCCACTATCCAAATTGTAGCCCTCGGACTCCAGCTCAACTTGTTGTTTTTTTCATCCTCATCATTTTCCCTTCCTCTCTGACTTTCCAGATGCCATACTTTGTAATTTTGTGGTCTCCTCCAGGAGGGAATTTCTGCGCTGGTTATGATCTGAAAGAGCGGGCCAATCACACAGCCTCCCTCAAATTGGAGCAAGATGTCACCAAGAGTCCCAGTCCAATGGTAAGTGCTGCTCAGACTGTGTGTGTTTGTATGTGTGTGTGTGTGTGTGTGTGTTTGCGTGCATGCATGTGCGAGCACATACATATTGCATCTTTGTGCATATGATTGAGTATGAGATCTATACTTTTAGTCTTATTAGGTCCAAATGTGCCCGGAAAAATATAAAACCTGAAAAAGTGTTCACTTGCAGACTTCATCAAAATGTTCTCGGGGTTGTGAAAATCGATGGTGAGGTGGAGAGGGATAAGGGTAGAGTTTGGGGTTAGGGATGGAGGGGAAGTCAGTGGAATGCCCTGACTAGTGAAGTGTGTGTGTGTGTGTGTGTGTGTGTGTGTGTGTGTGTGTGTGTGTGTGTGTGTGTGTGTGTGTGTGTGTGTGTGTGTGTCAGTCAGAGAAGGTAGTGCTTGTGCAGAAACATTGACACAGTTGCACAATATCAGTTGCCGCAAAGAATGGAGATATATATAGCACAGATAATGCACTGATAAAGTTTTAACAGTAACACTGAAACTTCCAGGGAGTGAAGTATTGTGTTGGAGTGGGTCTTAAGGAATGGATTTTGAATGAAACTGACCCTTGACAACCTCCGCACACTTATCAGTATACATAGAAGATACAGAATTATTTAATTATGTTGAAAAGTTTTATTTTCTAGCTTGGTGAAAGCTGGTATGTGGTTAATTTTACTCTACAACATTCCTTTGAAACATGAACCAGGAGACCTGCAGTTTTGGAATGCTTTAGTTGATCAACCTTATGTAATAAATAATAATATAATAAAAATGGAAAGCATGAAAACATATTTCTTATTCCTGTTCGATTTGACCCTGTGTTCCTCTTTGCTCTGGTAAGGGTTTTATTTTCTACCGTAAATCTTAAAAGTTTAGTTTACCCCCTCTGCCGATCCGGGGAGGGCTGCAGACTACCACATGCCTCCTCCGATACATATGGAGTCGCCAGCCGCTTCTTTTCACCTGACAGCGAGGAGTTTCGCCAGGGGGGCGTAGTTGTGTGGAAGGATCACGCTATTCCCCCCAGTTCCCCCTCCCCCCTGAACAGTTCCCCTGACTGACCAGAGGAGGTGCTAGTGCAGCGACCAGGACACGTACCCACATCCGGCTTCCCACCTGCAGACACGGCCAATCGTGTCTGTAGGGACGCCCGACCAAGCCGGAGGTAACACAGGTGTTCAAACCGCCGATGGAATAGACTGCCATGCCACCCGGACGCCGTACCATTTCCTCTTTTTTCCCCAACTACTGCTTCCGGTGTTACAACTAGACAAATCCCACTTGTGGAGTAAATTTTTTAGCAACTACAGCTGGCGTGAACACTGTTAGTACTTGTGCTTCTCCTACAATTACTAATGGAACTACTTATTGCCTCAATAACTAAAACTACTACTGCATTGTCATTTTCTAGTGCTGCTAATTTTACACACACACACACACACACACACACCACACGCGCACACGCTCAAAACAACACACACAGACTCTATGTCGTTCTCTGTCCTTCTCTTGCTTTGTATATTGTTGTTTTGTCTGTCTCATCTAATTATAACTGTCTGTGAAAGTTTGTTTTTTTTGTTGTTGTATCCAAACATACATCATCTTAGTGCCAGGAAGTCAACGCGGTAGCTATTTTTCAACTCTTGATACACTCAACTCTGTTATCACCCCAGCCTCCTCCTGTTTGTGTGTGAGGAGGGAGTCATAGAGCGATAACACGAGTGACCATGACCTTTTGGCATCATGGCCAGAGTCTGCTGGGCAGCCTTGATAAGTAGAAGAGGAAGCGACCAACAGCCCGCTTTCCACTGCGAGGTCAAACAGGGCTTCCACTGCATAAAATGTCAGTTTTAACAAGTCATTAATAAAACATTCAGTCATGGTTTCCAGTTTATTTGTTAAAATAAATGAAAATGTCATGACAGAGTGGGGAAGTTCCACTTTGATTGTGATTTTGGTGTTAAGTGTCATGCGGTTTCGCTTCACTGAAACAGTGCCGAACAAAGCAGGTCACTCCACCGCTCCTATTAAGAAAATAATGCCTCATGTAGATTCCTGAAAAAAAAATTGATTTGCATGGCAAGCAAGTTGATTTTTCTTATCCCATCCCCTATTTTTTCCTTGCTTTAAGAGAAATAGGGCTTTAAGACTCAATACTCGATAGATGACTTGTTAGGGCGGATATTTTTTGCAGCGTAGTTATTGTTGTCACTTGTTTCTATGTTACACAAGTTCCCTATAAACAGCATTTCCTGTCTTTTTTGGCATCATGTAACCAGCTGGGAGCTGGCCCACAGCTCTGCAGTTTCAAATCAACAAATAGTACTTTAGCTTTTCAGTCATGAGCATTTGAGCTAACTCAGGTTCTGGTAAATCCATATTGGTCTTACAATGTACAATAGGCTAATGTTGGAACATCATAGTGTCTCATATTGCTGGCACTGCCACTGCCATTCTTTGTAATGGCTTAAAATGCAGCTTATAAATACAACTGTTGCTCTATAATTTACTGGCAGTGGTAGATTTGGACTGTAAACATGTAGGGCTTATCATCGTGGGCCTGTAATTTAATAGCAGAGCATCCTGGCAGTGAGTATCTGACCGTGGCTGTCTCTAGGTGAATCTGTCTGTCTGCCTGTCTGTCAGTCAGTGTGTCTGTCTGTCCGCGTTTCCATCTTCCCAGACTTTATGATGGCAAGGGCAAATCCTCTGTGCCCGCCCACTATGTATTGCCAGGCGACATTCCCTATCATGTATATTTTTCTTTTAAATCGTAGATGTGGGGAATGGTGGTGAGAGCCTTACAGACGATGGGAGACGCTGGAAAAATAAATCACAGCATGTTGGCGTGGAGATGTTTGATTCCATGAGCACAACATATGATTATCAACATGTCCCTGGACTCAACTTCTTTCAGTAGGAAACGCTGTCTCAGCCTGTGTCCTGTGTGTCACGTTTGGGATGTAACTCATTTCATGTGCACCTAAAAAAAAAAAAAAAACTTCATAGGATCCAAAGCTGTTCAGGAGGTATAATGGACATTGCTGTGGTTTTGACACCCCAAGCAGTAATGCATTTCCTCCCAGTAACTACTTGCAAGCCTCTCCATTGCCACAAACCTCCATGACTTGTTTGTCAACACATTTGAGTCGTTTCCTTCAGTTTTAAGTTTAAACCACTGTGGGGGTTTTTTTTTAATCTGATACAATCAGAGTTTAGCCTGGTAATTATCATTTTGACTGCAGTTTTATCCACCATTTTTTACACCCTAGTAGCATGCAGTGTAAACAGCGTGTGCCCCCACCCGTAAGCCTGTATTTACTGTAGCTCAAAAGCTGGCTTAGTTCAACACTAAGACTGAGTCTAGTTTTTTTTGTTCTGGTGGGTCTCCACAAGAGAAGAACGCTAGCATGATCCTGCATGACGATGAGTGTGCATCCGAGGGGATAGACTTAATTTCTCCACAGGGTCCTTGGCCAGAGAACAAAACCAGAGAGAACAAAACCAGAGAGAGAGAGAGACTTTGTTAGGTTTTATTTTACCACCATTAAACAACTGAAACGTCTACTTCATTCTCTGGTGACATCAAAAGTAGAAGGGCTCAGTGGAGGGCACAGTTTATTTAAGGAACCCGTTTTGGGGTTTTTGTAGGTTTGCTGAATATTTTTATTTAATGGTTGAATTCTGTAACCGTTTTTAGGGTCGGGCACAGATGGGAATAGCCCGAGGGAATCCCTGGTGGCTTTGGAATCAAAAACCCTCAGTCCCACTGTTTCCTCTGTGATGTGGGCCAATGGCAACCACAAGGAACTGACGGCTTCCTGGCACATGACTGGCCGCCGAACCTGTGGCTTCCTGTCTGGGGCCCCTCCGTCCCACCTAGGAGGAAATGAAAAGGAGGAGACACTGACATCACGGGATTCTGTTATTCTTGTAAAACGACTGTTTCGGAGAAATTCTTTTTTTTCTTTCTTTTTTTAGCAACGCGAACAAGGAAAAAGAGAACCATCCACATTCCCTTTTTCTATTTTGTTTTTTTATAACCAAAGTAACATCGCGGTACATTCATACTAAGAATCCACGTTGTAAAAGGAAGCCGAAGTTAAAGGTACAGTCCTTCATTTAAATGTAATCGAAAAGTTAACTCCCACTTCCAAAATACAAAATACAGGATTGGAGCCTGTTATCACTGCCAAATTGATTGACAGTTTGCTTAACAGAGGGGCTAACAATAAAATTTTTAAAAAAAAATCAAATCCAAGTTTCTAAATGTTTTCAGATACTGTAAATGTTTGAATGCTTGTAAACATTGAAGTAAAACGGGTCCGTATTTTCAATTATGATTGGTTTAGAAAGACACAAATTGCTTATTTTCTATCTGTAAACTCAAACTCCTCAGTTCTGTAAGTAGAGGTGCCTCAGTTTTATATGGTCAGATAAACCATAGATTGGCCTTTAACTCATTCTGAAATGTTTCTTTCTTTTTTTTTTAATTGAGAAATATACAAGCAAAGTGTGTATGTTGGTTATGAATAGTTTTAGGTTTTCCTCGTGAAAACATTGCGGCCACCTACCTAAGCAGAGATTCTCGTTTTTTTCCTCGCCAAGACGAATGTTGATGCAGAATTCCTAGAGCACATGTGCTAGACCCCAAGAGCACATTCCTGCTATGTCCATGTCTCCTCCTTTTCTTCTCTACCCGGTTGAAGTCCTCTATCCCCACCTGGAAGTTGGCGAGATGAAAAGGGCCAAAGCACAAGCCACATGTTGCATGGAAGCTGCACCCCTGTCCAAAGATGACATAGCATCAGCCAAATCAAACAGCTGCTTGATGAGTTTGAATCGGGGGGGAAAGCATAGTCCAGTGATTACATCATCCCGATACAAAACCATCACTCTGGTTGAAGGGTAGGCTCTCTTTTGTGAAGTATCGATGGCTATAGAGGTTGAGTACAGAATCTGATAAGTCAGTGCAATAAATACTTAAATTGACATTAAAATGTGGACAGTTTGGATTAGTGTCATTCACTACTACGGCAGTTTAATTTTACCCTTAAAACCCCCTTTTTAAAAGAAGTGAGCTGGTCATGGGCCTGCATTTCATTATCATATTTCTTCAGTATTTAATTTTTTTCCAGTTGACAGATGCATGAGGCTTATCCAGATACTTGCGGGACAGTTTGTTACTGTTGCTGCGATGGCGTAAGAAAATTGCTAGGTCTCATCTTGTAATGTGCTGGCAACGGTGACAACATGACAAATGTGCCCTCTGGTTCGACCCATTCCACAATGCAAGAGCGTCCAAACTCAGCATGCTCTTGCCAGCTTGGAGATGCTGATTTGAGACCGCCACCTTTGCACACTTAAGTCAACTTTTTCAGCCTCTGTTTAAGGCTGCAGAACAGCTTGTAGGTCTCGGGAGTTGGCTGCTGTTTCACAGGCCATTAAACCATGCCTGTCACATTAAGTAAGGCCAACAATTTTATTTATTTAGGCTGAGAAAATTGTTGACTTTTTTAATCTACCATTGCTAATTCAGGACACCAAGATTAGAGTAACATCAGTTTATGTGTAAAGTAAGTTTTCCACCTACTAGGAACTGACTTCGTGGCTTGCTTATGTGGGACACTTGAGCATAACATGAAATTATAGAAGGTGATATATACATGTATAAGTTTAGATTTCCACATGTATAGAAATGGATGTGAATTTTAGGTCATGTCAAAAGGCTTGTGAAAGATAGTGGGGGCCACTGTACATGTGAATCACACAATTTTTAAAACTGTTTAAAACAATATCATAATAATGAGAATCACAATTGTTTTCCTACTTGTAAATCTGAGTGGTTGTTGAAGGACTTTCCTTGGAGAAAGTGATCCAATGATCCAAATGCAGGAGAATGAGGCAGGTTGAAGAAGACTTTGAAGAAGACATGTTTTTTTGTGGCTAACGTGCCAATATGGCAGATTAAGCTAAAAGAAGACCTTTATTAACAGGTAATACAATAGATTTGCTGTGGCGACCCCTAACGGGAGCAGCCGAAAGTAATAGTAGTAGACAATACGACATGGTGGCATGGCTCAGGAGGTAGAGCGGGTCGTCTAGTAATTGGAAGGTCGCTGGTTCGATCCCCGGCTCCTCCAGAGAGTGTGTCAAAGTGTCCTTGAGCAAGACACCGAACCCCTAACTGCTCCTGATGAGCAGGTTAGCTAGCACCTTGCATGGCAGCCTACACCATCAGTGTATGAATGTGTGTATGAATGGGTGAATGAATGGGTGAATGTGAGGCATGCACTGTAAAGCGCTTTGAGTGGTCGGTAGACTAGAAAAGCGCTATATAAATGCAGTCCATTGGCCATTTTAGATGGCTTAAAACCCCAAGGTTCAGTCAAATGTTTTGTGGTGACTTTAATTTTTAATGGATCTCTGGGATTTGGAGAGGTCAAACACCAAGGCAATTACCTTGGTGTCCATAGGTGTCAGTGAGCTAAACACAAATGATGCTGCTGGGAAAGCTTTTTGGACTTGTTTCAGACATTTCAAAAATAATTTTCTTTGTGAGAACTAACTTCTATTTTTTAAGAACCTCTTAAGTTGTAATCTGCTCACAGAGAGCTCACTCAAACCAATTTGATGGAAGGGCTCTGTGTGTGTGTGTGTGTGTGTGTGTGTGTGTGTGTGTGTGTGTGTGTGTGTGTGTGTGTGTGTGTGTGATATTGACCGAATGATGCCCAGTCTAATGCTATTGCCCTCTCTCCTCATCCTGAGTGAGTGAGCGAGAGAGAGAGCTTGTGAGAACCACACCCTGGTTCTCACAGTGGGTGATCTGGACCCAAAAATTATATGTGTGTGTGTGTGGCCAGAGATTGTCCCTATTCGGTTCCGGTCGTGATGAAGCCCTTGTGTGATTTTGGCTCACTCTATAGTATTTCTACACATCATCGGCTATTTTAATACCCAGTCTGCTATTTTCATACACACGCTGCTATTTTCAGGCTTGGTGGCCATGTATAACGGACAGAGGTGGAAAAAGTACAAAAATATTGTACTCAAGTAAAAGTACCAATACTTTGATGAAATATTACTCAAGTAGAAGTAAAAGTACTCATCTGAAAATGTACTCAAGTAAAAGTAAAAAGTAGTTCATTTGAAATGTACTTTAAGTAAAAGTTACTTAGTTACTTTCTTTGTGTGGGGTGTGAGGGTAGTAAAAATAGGACAAGGGGTCAGAAATCCATAACTATTTTGTTTTTAATTAAAGAACAAGTGTAACAAATGTAAGCGCAATAACAACAACTTCACAACAACTGAACTTCTTGTTCAGTTTAAGTAGCATCTTAAAGTTAGTTGAGCTCATCCATTTAGTGGTACAACATTAAACATGCTTACTCTCACGTTTTCTCTCTCTCACTCTCTCACACGCACACACTCTCTCTCTCTCTCCCTCTCACCCTCTCTCTCTCTCACACACACAGGTAAAAAGTACAAAGTAATGCCCACACGATGACGCTCATAAGTATTGCTACAAAGTCAAACTGACGTAAAGGAGCAGCAATATTCCAGAGGAGACATGCTTGTGTGTGTGTGTGTGTGTGTGTGTGTGTGTGTGTGTGTGTGTGTGTGTGTGTGTGTGTGTGTGTGTGTGTGTGTGTGTGTGTGTGTGTGATATTGACCGAATGATGCCCAGTCTAATGCTATTGCCCTCTCTCCTCATCCTGAGTGAGTGAGCGAGAGAGAGAGCTTGTGAGAACCACACCCTGGTTCTCACAGTGGGTGATCTGGACCCAAAAATTATATGTGTGTGTGTGTGGCCAGAGATTGTCCCTATTCGGTTCCGGTCGTGATGAAGCCCTTGTGTGATTTTGGCTCACTCTATAGTATTTCTACACATCATCGGCTATTTTAATACCCAGTCTGCTATTTTCATACACACGCTGCTATTTTCAGGCTTGGTGGCCATGTATAACGGACAGAGGTGGAAAAAGTACAAAAATATTGTACTCAAGTAAAAGTACCAATACTTTGATGAAATATTACTCAAGTAGAAGTAAAAGTACTCATCTGAAAATGTACTCAAGTAAAAGTAAAAAGTAGTTCATTTGAAATGTACTTTAAGTAAAAGTTACTTAGTTACTTTCTTTGTGTGGGGTGTGAGGGTAGTAAAAATAGGACAAGGGGTCAGAAATCCATAACTATTTTGTTTTTAATTAAAGAACAAGTGTAACAAATGTAAGCGCAATAACAACAACTTCACAACAACTGAACTTCTTGTTCAGTTTAAGTAGCATCTTAAAGTTAGTTGAGCTCATCCATTTAGTGGTACAACATTAAACATGCTTACTCTCACGTTTTCTCTCTCTCACTCTCTCACACGCACACACTCTCTCTCTCTCTCCCTCTCACCCTCTCTCTCTCTCACACACACAGGTAAAAAGTACAAAGTAATGCCCACACGATGACGCTCATAAGTATTGCTACAAAGTCAAACTGACGTAAAGGAGCAGCAATATTCCAGAGGAGACATGCTTGTGTGTGTGTGTGTGTGTGTGTGTGTGTGTGTGTGTGTGTGTGTGTGTGTGTGTGTGTGTGTGTGTGTGTGTGTGTGTGTGTTTGTTAACCGTCAGAGAATGAGAATGTGTTAATGCCATCTCCACAGCTGCAAGAGCGCTATAGAGGGCATGTGTGTGTAAGTGCGATAACAACAAAGAATACCTACACAAATGTAAGTGTAATTACAACAACATACATGTCAACACCAACAGCAACAGCTGTTATACTGCAAATCAAGGCCGCTAGTTTTGTGACACCCTGAATCACCTGTAACCTAGTCTACAAACTTCTTGTTCAGTTTAAGCAGCTGCTGATTTTCAAAGTTAATTGAGCTCATCCATTTAGTGGTAAAAAACATTAAACAGGCTTGTTCACGCCTACTTTCTCTCTGTCTCTCTCTCTCTCAGAGAGGTACAAACTACAAAGTAATGTCCACATGATGACGCTCACAAGTGTTACAAAATTAAAGGAACTAACATAAAAGAGCAGCAATATTCCAGAGAGGAATATTGCAAATCAAGGCCACTAGTTTTGTGACACCCTAAATCATCTATAACCTAGTCTACAAACTTCTTGTTCAGTTTAAGCAGCAGCTGATTTTGAAAGTTAGTTGAGCTCATCCTTGCTCGCTTTGCAGTGAACAGTAATCCAGCACAACTGAAAAGCCGCTCGCAGGCAGCTGAAGCAGGCAGGCCAGTGTTGAGTTTCAGAGAGAGTTTTTTTAAATTTGGAAAGGAGTTTAGCAGATCCATATCGTTTGGGATACAGGCTAGGTACCCTTCCATCTCCCCTGTACCTTCTGACCTTCTGGACTTCATTGAGGTGAAGAAATCATCTTCATCTGAGGAATGTTGTCCAACTTGCTCCACTTCCACCTCTGCCATCTGGTCAAGGTGTTGTCTGACATAAGCCAGACCTGTCGAGTGACAAACAACACATTTCTGACAATTAAGACTTGATTAATTTACCAAGAGTGCACCATAATGCATAATGCCTTATAGCACTGACCACATTGTATTGAGTATAAAACAAAGTAGATCTCCAATAAACTGTTGAAAAGCAGTTTATTGTAAGATGCAATCATACCTGTTTCTATGACATCCGGCCTCTCTGTCCAGGTGGTCTTGAACTTCGGTAGAAGTATTGCTGCCGCAATCAGTTCTGGGTCCATCATCATCTCACCAAAACGCTTTTGGACACCATCCTGAATGGCTTTGATGAGTGGTAGACACATCTTGGATGAGGTCTCCTGCCTTTTGAGTTTTGCTTGTAGCTGACATATCACTGGAAGAAGCCACCCTAAGTGTGTGTTGGTCTCTGACTGAAGTATGTTCAAGGCCTTTACCAGAGGTTTCATCACCGAGCAGTAATCAGTCAGGAAAGCAATTTCTGCTTGAGTCAGCCTGGCATAAATAGAATACAAAGAATTGACAGGAAATCAAGCAGGAAAAGTTAAGTTTCAAGTATGTAAACACACATTCACACTTTCATACTGTTGAAATGCAAATTAAAACTTACGTTTTCAATTTGAATTCTTCACAAATATTCCTGATTGCCTCCTCCCCTTTCTCTTGTATGATCCGTATGATTCTCTCCACAGCCAAGAATGTTGAATTCCACCGCGTTTGATTTGGTCGGATGAGCTGGAGTCGGCAATGATCTTCCACAACTTCTGCTGCCATGTATGAACGACCCGTCTTGTTCCACATGGCTTGACATTTCCCAAAGGCTGCACGTGATAGTCTCTTGTATGTGTCCATCTTCTTTTCTGCTATCTCAGCATCTGTTGTGGTAACTAAGTTGAGAAGATGGCATGCACACCTTTGGTGTGTAGGAAGTTGGTACTCCAGGCCATTATCTTGCTCCAGGATGCTGAATGTGTCCAGGTAGTTGGCTGTGGGCTCATCATCAATTGAATCTCTGTCCGACTCAGCATCTGATTCTGCATCC
Source organism: Lampris incognitus (assembly GCF_029633865.1). Lineage (NCBI taxonomy): Eukaryota > Metazoa > Chordata > Actinopteri > Lampriformes > Lampridae > Lampris > Lampris incognitus. The sequence continues at coordinate 18,966,355 of NC_079229.1, read as the reverse complement.
TCAGACTGGCTCTGTTCTCCGAAGACACTAAAAGCTTTAACGAAGTTTGAGCCACTATCTGTTGTGGTTCTCACCACTTTGCCCCTAATTCTATACTTAACCTCTTACATGCAAGCGCAGCTGATCTCCTCTCAAAGGTTTCTTCATCCACCCAATGACCCGTCACCCCAATAAAACTTTGCTGGTGTGCAGTCCAACAATCTGTAGTGGTGGCAATGTAGCTCACTTTACTGAGATGGGACATGACATTCTTCTTCATCTGAATGGCAGATGCCTCTAATCTTGTCCGGACAGTGGGCCTGGAAATGACCTTGCATTGTGGATTTAGCGTTGTCAAAAGTTCTTTGAACGCAGGTTGTTCAACCAAACTAAATGTATGAAGACCCTCACATATTAGCCTAATGATGATCTTGTCGATCTTGCCTTGTGGCACACGGCGGTTGCCTCCCACTGTCATGGCATCTTTTATATTTGTTTGCTTGCTTGGACTTGGTGGATTTGCTTGGTGGGTTCGCTTCCCTGGCTTTGCTCGGCTAAAAGCCAACTGTTTCGATGGATGTTTCCTCTGTGAAAAAACAGAAAAGGGTATTATCAGTAGAGGAATCAATGTGGTGCTTATTAAACACACTGAAATTAAAACTTTGATAAATAAAAGTTTTCTATTTCTTTAGTCATCACATTTTGTCTATTACATTGTATTAAGCACAATATGCCACAATCCAGAGGGCATTACAATGCTGCACCCTTCCCAACAAAATCAATGATTTGGATTTGAATGCTAAAATTGAGATTTCAAATCAACATCAAAAGCCAATGTGTTTCTATAGCCTACCAGTATTATGATACAGAGGAAGGAGACATATCAATGCATGTGTAATCATCATAGCTGCTTGCATGCACACAGAGCAACAATCGCCTACTAGTGATCTAATCCCTTGTCGTCGATATGAAGGAGTCAAAACAATCTTTTCTGGGTCTGCCTAGTAGGCGGGGAGCTACGAGGCCTTACCGTGCAGTCGTGCACCCTCCTTACAATCGAACGAAACCAACTTTTTTTGAAAGGTCTGACCATGCTGAACATGTTAACAAATGTTAACATTGAAAATTTTGGGTTGCACGTCATGTTTCAGGTACTCAATGCATTTCAATGTATTTCCCTCCATTGGCTCTCCACGAGCAAGGGGAAGGTGTGACATCTGTCACTGCATGTTTAATCACATCTAGAGGACACAAGCTTTTGGAAAATGTATGGTTTCAGTGGTATTATTGGCTTTCCATAATAGTAGAGACCAAAATTTAAAGTCTTTCTACTTGATTTGCCTTGTAAATCGAGTAGAAAGACTTTACATTTTGGCCTTTATTATTAAGAGAAAGCCAATAATACCACTGAAACCATACATTTATCACTAGATGTGATTAAACTTGCAAAGACAGATGTCACACTTTCCCCTTGCTCATGGAGAGTCATGTTCCTGTAATTGTAACGCATTTCCAGTGGAGGGAATTACATTGAAATGCATTGAGTACCTGAAACATGAAAAGCAACCCAAAATTTTAAATGTTAACATTTGTTAACATGTTCAGCATGGTCAGACGGTAAGGCCCCTTAGCTCCCCGCCTATTGTGGAGGAGCGCTGAGTGCCCTGTAATGTTGGTTAGGCAAAGTGCCTCACACTACAACCCTCTCTGTTAACACAGTTGATACATTTGATTTGACTGTAAATTCAAAGACACAATCACATTGAAACCCGTGGCAATTTCGACGGGGTAACACCGACTATTCATAGCAGCTAAATTTAACCAAGGCTAATTTCCCCGAGTCCACTCAAGACTACTGGCAACTAACAGCTAGCCTTTACACATTCAAGTACCAGGGGCTAGCTGTTATGCAAATTTAGCCAATGTCCTAAAGACTTAAACAGACTGCAAATATACATTACGCGTTTTGTATCTGTTTGAAGTACAATAAACATGCGGATTGTCGGCTGGAGCGAGTTCATTTGGTACTTAATGATGTGTCACGTTTGATTATGTTAGCATAGCAGCTAATTAGAATGTGCTGGCTAGCTGTGGGTTTCTTCTACTGTCAATGGTTGCAGGTGCTAGCACAAAAATGCCCACGAAATGGGGTGAGCCTGGGTTGGCTATATTAAATAAAACTACTAATGAGACAGCAGAAATACTTACCAACACATGCTTCTGCAGATTTGAAGTGGAGTTGTTGAAAGCAGACAGGTACTTCACTGCTGGGAGGCACATCTTGCACTGCATGATGATGCTGTTGCCTTTCCTACGCTTGAACAAAAAGAAATCTTCCAAATGTGGCCAAGGATTTTTTCTGCATCTAGTTCTACAGACTTCGATGTTTCTGCTTTAGCTTCATCTATTATTTCTAGGTCCGGGTCTTCTGGACCGCGACCGCTGGCCGTGCCTGCTTTGTCGACCTCCATTCTAGCACTAGAAACTAAAAACTTCGCGCCCCACTAACCTAGCTTGTCCGCGCGCGCCCTCTATGTTCACGCGCCAGTGCTAATCACATCATCATTTGTCACTGTTGGTTCTGGCCATTGGTTTACTGTCTATGGTTCTGGCGCGTATTTTTCCCCTGTAGGTTGAATTGTTATTTTTACTCAGTAACGGATAGGATTTATAAAGTAACTAAGTACAATACTTGAGTCAAAACGTACTCAAGTAAAATACAAAATACCGATTTTAAATTGTACTTAAAAAATACAAAATACACAAAAAAAGTATTCAATACAGTAACGTGAGTAAATGTATTTCGTTACTTTCCACCTCTGATAACGGAACTCCTAAAACTAAAGAACACATACTTGTATTTACTCAGTAGGCTGAAGGCATGAAATCAAGTTAATTGCGGTGGTCATCTTTGAACCTTCCCAATCCAGCTGAGCTACTTAACCAAGATTTCTCAGAAGGTATTTCCTCTTGAGCTTCTGATCGAAGGTCTACCCTCAGCTCTGAATCCGTTCAGTCCGGAGTTTTCTTTAGAAATCTCTAATCTGCATCGAACATAATCGCATTACCCTCATGGCAGTCCATCGTGGTGTTTTTTTTTTTTTTGCTTTCATGTGGTGGCGGGGGAATGACAGCACCACCACCAGCAGGCCAGCAACACTTCAGTCTGTCCTGTTTCACACTGAATTCACTAGCTTCCTGACTGTTCTGTGTGTGTGTGTGTGTGTGTGTGTGTGTGTGTGTGTGTGTGTGTGTGTGTGTGTGTGTGTGTGTGTGTGTCTAGTATGCTTGTGATTGGAAGTAGGGAAGGGTCTGGTACCATAATTAGGTACCAATAACAGTATCATTTACTTCCAATGTTGATTTTACAGATAAACATGCATGGTCACGTCAAATTTTCAAGTTTCTTTTATTACTACACGGCTAGGCTGGTGGAATTAATCTCAGTACAGATGGAATGTCTGTAACAATATACCACATACAACACCAGTGCAACATAAAGGATATATACATGCAAAAAGAAAAAAAAAGTACACGGAGTACAGAGCTCCACATACCATACATACAATACAGTTATCAGTGTTGTAGTCGAGTCACTAAACTTCGAGTCCGAGTCAAGTCTCGAGTCCCCAGTGTTCGAGTCCGAGTCCGAGTTCCCAAAGAAGAGTCCGAGTCAAGTCCCCATTACCTGAGTCCGAGTTATCAAGGTTGAGTCTGAGTCGAGTTCCAATACGGGCTCCAGTGTGCCACTCTGGCACCGTAAAAAAGCTGACATGCAAATAAAAAAGGTCGACATTAAACAATAATGACACAGCTGCGACCATTTCAAAGGGAGTTTATTTACTTTGTGACACAATAGCCAAACAAATGCACTCGCAAGCATGTGCACACACACCAGTGTTGCAGTCGAGTCACTAAACCACGACTCCAAGTCTGAGTCATCAGTGCTCAAGTCCAAGTCGAGTCACAAGTCCTGAAAATCAGGACTCGAGTCCGAGTCCTGGACTCGAGTACTACAACGCTGACAGGCCAACTTTTTTGTATTTCTCAACAGTACAGCTTTGGGGAAGAGGCTCCGGTTAAGGCGTCCTGTCCTGCCTCCTAGTGACCTGCACCTTCTGCCAGAGGGGAGACACTGAAAATGATGGTAAGCTGGATGGAGACGGTTATCCGTTATCTTGATTGCTCGTGAGATGATGTGTTGTGTGTATATGGATTCCAGTGTGGGGAGTTTGCCGCCCATGATCGTTGATGCTCTGGTGATCATTCTGTCCATTTTCTTTATTGTGCGATGTGTTTCTGTACTAGGCAGTAATTGATAGTGACAGGATACTCTGGGTTATTATGGCAGTTTAAAATTGGACCGGTAGACCTTACCTGACTCGCACACACACACACACGTACACGTACACACACACACACGTACACGTACACACACACACACACACACACACACACACACACACACACACACACACACACACACACACACACACAAAGGTTCCCTAGCATTGATGCATTTGGACAGTGATTAAACAGAGGCAGACCGATGACAAATTACACCAGCAGAATACAATTGTTAACAGACATAATCACTCATTTGTGCAGCTGATATAACAAACTCAAAGGGGCAGAGGAAAACATCTTAAACTACTGATTTCTGCAGATGACAATTTGAGCTGTCGTTCCATTGAAACGAGTGTGGTTTTATCATAAGCCATAGTGTGTCTACTTCCACAGTGTTTTCTGTATACACTGTTACCATGGTCAAGGTTTCATTGGCCAAGTTTGATTTTTTTTTTAAAAGACACAGTTCAGGATTCTCACATATTTGTCTGGGTTACATTGAACTTGGAGTCTCTTGACATCATCCAAAAAAGCACTTACAGTCCACTATTATCAGAAGAAGAAATTAAAACAATTTGTGTGGAATTTTTGTTGTTTTGTTGATGCTGTCAAAGTCAAATGTGACTGAAACCAGTTTCAATGAAAGAAAATGGTTATGCATTTATATTTTGTAAACCATGCAGCGTAAATTGCAAATTAATTTACTGGAAGTGATTTTTTTTCAAGAAGTTGCACCGTTTCAATTTGCTAACACGTGCCAGTCAATTTGACCTTCAATATTCCAATAACCAAACGTCTGTGGTAGTTTTATATGTTTTAACAGGACTTATGACTCATGATTCAGTATAAACCAAAAGGCATTTGGATGGGAAGCTGTCCTGTTAAGATACTCGGTGGTTAACAAAATATATCTGTCCTACTCACTTTTCCTATGTAAGAGGGAGACGATAAGCCCCGACAGCCCGAAGTCACAGGAAAAGGACCACCTCTTATATCTAACAGACTTTGCTGACACACTCAAAACTGAACTAAAACTGAACCTTAGTCTTGACAACAGGTTTATTTTACATTGAAGGAGAAGGAAGTATGAACAGTTTGTACTCCATAATGAAATGTCCACCATTTAAACAAAAGGTAGGACCTATTCTCACAACATGATGACTTGTAAATGGTAAGCCTGATGTAAAAAGGCAACTTATAATGAGAACTTAAGCCCTTGGTTGAATTATTATTCATCCTTTTACAGGTTTCTGTATCTTAGAAATATTGAATGATGAGCAACAGGTATTTAGATTGTTCTAGAAGGATATAAAATGGCTTGAAACCTACCTAGCATGTTTGATCATGCGACACATGTCTGAGCCATCATATTGCCGTTCATATAGGCGTTCCTTAACCCCACACGTGCTCTTTCAAGTTAAATGTGCACTCTGATTTAAAACAACTTCAAGGAGATGCTACGTATCCTTCAGGTGCCATTCATGTTGGACAAAGGACAGCTCCTTGTGTGTTCCTGCAAAGTAGGGGGTTTTGTGTGTGTGTGTGTGTGTGTGTGTGTGTGTGTGTGTGTGTGTTTGGGGTAGGGGTGCTGGAGACACGGGCTCAGGATAAGAGGGGAGATTCTTCCGGTAACTGATAGCAGCGGTGCCAACAGTAGCACCAAAGACAGACAGACAGACTGTTAGCTAACCTTGCCTCTTGTTCTTCCTGTCTTTTCCTTCCTCTGACTTTCTCTCTCTGTCTGTTAGTCTCTCTGTCTGTCTGTCTGTCTCCCTTCACACTATCTTTTATCTATTGCTTTCAGTCTCTTTCTCTGTCTTGTTCTGTGTGCCACTTGCCTGGTGTGGTCTCACTCTCTCTCTCTCTCTTTCTCTCTCGCTCCCTCTCTTCCCCCCCCCCCCTTTTCCATTCTATCCTCTTCCTCTCCTTTGCTGTAATCAACAGTGATAACGCTGGACAGGACCTAAAGAGACTGTCTGCACCACTATCTAATCTCTCCTGCGTCCCTGAGGAGCACTGGAGGATGGTGAGGTGTGTGTGTGTGTGTGTGTGTGTGTGTGTGTGTGTGTGTGTGTGTGTGTGTGTGTGTGCGTGCGTGCGTGCGTGCGTGCGTGCGTGCGTGCGTGCGTGCGTGCGTGCGTGCGTGCATATATGTGGTCATTTAGGGTGAAAGACTGTCCCATTGAGTAAAACGGTATCATTCTTTGTCAGTCATTGTCTCACTAAAAAGACTTTTGCTGATTTTTGTCATCATTTTGCTCTCACAAGGAATTTTATACATAGTTTATATTAAACTTCATCAGATCCGGGTGCTCAGCCATGAACACTCAGAATTGCCATTTCAATTTAACACACTACACAAGCAGGGAATGACAGAAATAATTGAGTAAAATCTAGTATTCACTGACAATACCCCCCCCCCCTCCGCTGTTGAATCACAGCCTTGTGTCTGTCATATTGCCATATGTGCTGACTGTCTGGACTCCTAGTAGGCCCCTGGATTGGTTGCAGATGTATTAACACCGGTATTCCATATATTCCAGTTTGATTTATTTGAAAGACATGGAGAAAGAGCGTTGCCTGCGGAGTATGAATAGAATCACAGTGTTTCCACAATGGAGCTCTGCGGAACTCCCCGCAGATGAAGAAAAAAGAAACTTTGCATGATGATTTGAGGTTATGAAAACATGTCTGACACATGTGCTCTCAATAACAGGCGGTCAAGTAGAATCAGGGACTTGGAGGAATTGGGGAGGTAGGACGGTGGCATGAAACCAGGGAGCGGAGAATCGGCAGGAGCTGATCCAGTTCCAGCTGTTGCTCTTTAGCAATTAGGACATGGGCCAGCAGCTTAGCGTCGCCCCCATTACGCTCTCTCCCTCTTTTGTCTGTTTTCCTCTTTTCGCTTGTCTGTCCTCTCTCATTCGCTCGCTCTCTGTCTCTGTGTTTCTCCTTCCTCTTTCTCTCTGGCGGACACAGCAATGTAGAAACGTGTCCAGGGAGGCTGAGGGTAAGCTTGGATATAGATTATTGTGTATCTTAAGTTTGCATACTGTTAGGTGATTTATGGTAAATGCGTATCAGGCTCTCATGTTGTTTTAAAACTTTGCTCCCCTGATACCAGTAGCCAACATAAATGCTGAGCGCATAAAATGTATTTCTTAAAGTGTTTGTTTGGCTGATTTCCCTCCGCTGGACTGACTGGCACTTTAAAATGTATTTGGTTAAAATTTATGTTCTTACAGCTGTTATTTAAGAGTGTTTGTGAAAAATTGAATCATCTTTATAACAGCCTTTTTATGAAATTTTTCAGAGTTCATTAAGATTGTTTTATGGGATTTTTACAGGATGTGCTGGTAAAAGCAATGGAGAAGCAATGTCTGAAATATAATATATAGACCTAATGAGGGCTGGGCAGTATTTCAATAGTGTTTAATCATCTGTCAGTGGTATTATATTGGGATGAAATTTGGATATTATCATATCTGTGTATCATATCGCTCACTGTGGTCAGTCATTAAAGATCCCATGGCACTTATCGCAAAGAGTAGGGGGTTCCCCGGTGTCCTGGCAAAATGCCCAAACCTGGCTGTCTCCATCTGACTACCTAATCATCCCCCCATGTAATTTGCTCAGTGATTCCTCCCTGTCCACCTCAAGCTGATGTGTGGTGAGCGTTCTGGCGCAAAATGGCTGCTGTGCATCACCCAGGTGGGTGCTACACATTGGTGGTGGCTGAAGTGAGTTACCCCCTTCAATGTGATGTGCTTTGCGTGTTTAAAAAAGCACTTTAAACATGTAATGATGATGATTATTATTGCATGTTCTCCCCATGTCTGCGTGGGTTTCCCCTGGGTGCTCCGGTTTCCTCCTCCCACAGTCCAAAGACATGTAGGTCAGATGAATCGGCCATACTAAATTGTCCCTAGGTGTGAATGTGTGTGTGTGTGTGTGTGTGTGTGTGTGTGTGTGTGTGTGTGTGTGTGTGTGTGTGTGTGTGTGTGTGTGTGTGTGTGTGTGTGTGTTGGCCCTGTGATGGTCTGGCAGCCTGTCCAGGGTGTCTCCCCGCCTGTTGCCCAATGACTGCTGGGATAGGCTCCAGCATCCCCGCGACCCTGAGAGCAGGATAAGCGGTTTGGATAATGGATGGATGGATGGATGGATGGATGGATGGATATATATATATATATGTGTGTGTGTGTGTGTGTGTATCTCCTCAAGATATATCCACAGGATACCCTTGGCTGTCCCTGACTGAACATCTCTTTACAGGTGTTCATAGCGACACACTTTTCCGTGGTTTGTCACCTGTTGATGATGATGACATTGATGATGAGGGAAACGGGTCAATAAGATTAATAAGGGCTCAGTCGGATAGGCTAGTTAACTTTATTTCTGATGTCCGAGTTGTTGTTGCTGTCATGGGGACACCATTTATACCCAATTTTCAGGAATTTTGATGTTTTCCCTCCACTGATGGTTTTATGTTCTTACGGTAAATGGGGTTGTGGGAGTTTTATGGCCTAACATTGTGTGATGTCAAAAATATGTGGTTGTTAATCTGGAAAATTTAGCCTTTTGGGAGATGCACGGTTTAACTGTGACAGATGATTAATGTCGATGAATGGTTTCCTTTTGTCCTGTGGTTGTTTCACACATTGCCAGACTATTCTCCTCACTTCATTCTTTTGAGCGCTGTAGCAGTGCAGGAGAAAGATCTGGCTGAAGGCGTTGTCAAGTGGGAATATGGGTGGGGATGGAAACACCAAGAGAAAAGTTCTGTTTTCTTTCAGAACATGGAGGTCAGTCTGTTGTTTAGAGGGAACTTCCGCCAACATTTGTCCTTTTTTTCCTTCCACATGGCATACATAGGTTGCAATGCAAGAACTAAGGTGGTTATGCCAAAAGAAAGAAAGCAATAAAATAAACTAATGAGAGCCCGGATGTTCAATATTGATGGAAAGGAAGCAGACTGACTCTTTAGTATCCCTGTGAAATATTGCTAATATCGGATGAACCATGTGGATGCCCACCAAATGACTGGTCTATTCTCCAGCCATAGTTTAATAAACTGTTGAAGGGTATAACGAGAAAGAACACTAGTCATACAATCCCCCCTTTTTTTCCTCCCAATTGTACCCGTCCAATTATCCCACTCTTCCCGAGCCGTCCCGGTCATTGCTCCACCCCCTCTGCCGATCCGGGGAGGGCTGCAGACTACCACATGCCTCCTCCGATACACGAGGAGTCGCCAGCCGCTTCTTTTCACCTGACAGTGAGGAGTTTCACCAGGGGGATGTAGTTGCGTGGGAGGATCATGCTATTGAACAGGCGCCCTGACCGACCAACCAGAGGAGGCACTAGTGCAGCGACTAGGACACACACCCACATCCGGCTTCCCTCCCGCAGACACTGCCAATTGTGTCTGTAGGGATGCCCGACCAAGCCAGAGGTAACACATTCGAACCGGCGATCCCTGTGTTGGTAGGCAACGGAATAGACCGCTACGCGGATACCCTTATTCATTCGATCCTAAATGAATCCTAAATTCATTCAAACAAATCTGTTTTCTGCCCCTGGCTTCAGTGCCACATCAACGCAATAACTATTAGCACCGTCGGCTCCTCATTCACACAGGCCGCAGCAGTCTGAGGATTAAGTTATGTGTGCATTTCAACATGGCATTTCCCGTGTTATATTAATGCATGAATGCCTCTGTATCCTTAAATCCCAAAAAGCCTTTCCATGTGCTCCCCGATCCCTTCCCTCCTCACACGTTAGGAGGAGATCAAGTTAATTCTTATAGGAAGTCCCTCTTCCCACTGCCACAGCCTGCCCAGGTCTAATTGGTCTCTATTAGTTTGATCACTCAGAATGAGTATAGATCTGAGGGAAATGAAGGGGCAAGGACACACACACACACACACACACACACACACACACACACACACACACACACACACACACACACACACACAAACGCATACACATCAAAAAACTCGCATGCGCAGAGGGCATCAAAGTCCGCCATCGTCAAGCCATGGCTTTTCATAGGACAGATCTGGATGTGGTCCAGCGCTTTCATGTGGCCAAGGGAACAAAGTAGCATGGCTTAAGCTCACAGACAGGCACAGCAGCGAGGATAAGGGAATGGCGAATGCCACTCACCGAGGAACTGACGCTGTGAAGTGGTCTATACCGATGTAAAAAAAGAACCGGATGGCGGAGGCTTATTTATGCTCAATCGCTTGACGTGTTCGGAAACCATCACTTGACAGCAACAAAAGTCTCAAGCGACATCTAGTATTTAAGGTTTAGCGCATAGTTTTGTCTGTAATTAAATGTAAATAACATAATAATCTCTATGAAATGCATAGTGCTGACTGTGGCCAGATGTCATTTTTTTGCATTTTGCATGCCAAGTCGGTCAATCAAATTGTGTGGAAAATCTATGAGGACGTCTACAACCTAACAAAATGCTGCACCTGTGAGACGATGACAAAAAGTGCCAGGTGACCTGTTTTTTTCTGTGAGAAAAAAAAATACCCTAGCTATCTGCAAAACTTTTGTGTGACCATGCATAAAGTTAACCTTATTTCACCAAGTGTGTGATTGTGCATACATGCACATACATACATAAATGCATACATGTGATTTACACCATTCCTGTTCATATTTCTACAAGTTGCATCTTTTTTTTAAAATTATTTTTCCCCCTTTTTCTCCCTAATTGTATCCAGCCAATCACCCCACTCTTTCAAGCCATCCTCATTGCTGCTCCACCCCCTCTGCTGATACGGGGAGGGCTGCAGACTACCACATACCTCCTCCAATACATGTGGAGTCGCCAGCCGCTTCTTTTCACCGGACAGTGAGAAGTTTCGCCAGGGGGATGTAGCGCGTGGGAGGATCACGCCATTCCCCCCAGTTCCCCCTCCCCCCCGAACAGGCGCCCCGACCGACCAGAGGAGGCACTAGTGCAGCAACCAGGACACATACTCACATCCAGCTGCCCACCCACATCATAATGGGATTTGAACGGCGATCCCTTCTTGGTAGGCAATGGAATAGACTGCTATGCTACCCGGACGCCCCTGCCTGATTTTTTTTTTATACGATACGATACAACTTTATTGTTCATTCATTTTGCATCCATTTTGCAACACACAAATTAAACATACAGCTACGCATATGACACTTATCATAGATGTACACAACACTACCAGCAGTTATGACAAACATACATATCACATTATATCCTCTGGATTCAGATCTCAGCTAGCAGCACACTGATTTTGGGTTAGCAACAGGATAGACTGATGTGTAAAAGACTTCTTCAGCCTGTTGTGTTTAAACTGAGGGACTCTTAAGTCGCTTGTGAGAGGGAAAGAGTTGGTAATTTCTGTCTAAAACATGCGAGGAGTCAGAAGAGATACTGTTAGCAAGTCTGAGCATGCTCTTGTCGTGAGTTACTTGAAAGGAGTGTGCCACGGGTTGACCAATAGTCTTCACACAGATTTGGATTTGATTATACAGTTAAGTTTCAAGTTTCACAGATAGGCTGCTGAGCCAGGCTGTACTGCAGTGCAGCATGACAATCTGAGTAACCGATTTAAAAAACAGAAAAATAATCTGGCTACTGGCTCCAGAAGATCTGAGTCTATCAAGAAAGTAAATGCGCTGCTCTATCTTACGAATAGATTCTATATGAGAAGTCCATGATAAGGTGGCATCTGTCATAACACCCGGGTATTTTTATGAAGAGACTTATTTAATTTCTATGTTGTGAATTGGAGGAGGGCCAAAATAATTTCCCCTGTCTTACTGTTGGTAATAAGATGATTTTTTTTATCACACCATTCAATCAACATTACACCGGTACAGGGCATCTGGGTAGCGTGGCAATCTATTCTGTTGCATACCAACACGGGGATTGCCCGTTTGAATCCCTGTGTTGCCTCTGGCTTAGTCGGGCGTCCCTACAGACACAATTGGCCGTGTCTGCGGCTGGGAAGCCGGATGTGGGTATGTGTCCTGGTCACTGCACTAGTTCCTCCTCTGGTCGGTTGGGGCGCCTGTTTGGGGGGTAGGGGAAACTGGGGGGGGTAGCGTGATCCTCCCACGCGCTACGTCCCCCTGGTGAAACTCCTCACTGTCAGGTGAAAAGAAGCGGCTGGCGACACCACATATATCAGAGGAGGCATGTGGTAGTCTGCAGCCCTCCCCGGATCGGCAGAGGGGGTGGAGCAGCGACCGGGATGGCTCAGAAGAGCAGGGTAATTGACCGAATACAACTGGGGAGAAAAAAGGGGAACCCCCCCCCCCAAAAAAAACAAAAAAACAAAAACATTACACTGGTACAGTCTGGGGTCATTGCTGTCAGTCAGCAGACTGTAAGGTGGCGCAATCTGCAGCATACAATGTGAACAACACAGGTGAGCTAGTACAGCCTTATGATATGTAGTGATTGTGTATGTCTATTTCCTCTATGTCAACACTAGACACTGTTTGCCCTCTGTGTGAAGGTCTTTGCGTGTATGTTTCCCCTGCATGTATGTATGTATGTATGTATGTATGTTTATGTATGTGTGTGTGTATGTATATATATGTATGTACGTATGCGTGTGTGTATGTGTGTATGTATGCATGCATGTGTGTGTTTCTTTGTGTAGGTACATGATTGGTCTCAATGCTGATGTCCTCTCTCAAAAGGTCAGCAAAAAAAGAAAGAAAAAGCTTCATGAAAAAAACTCACTGGAAAATCTGGGTAATTTGTTTTTTCATCCACTGAATACACATTTTCGTCATAATTACAGTGCACTATTTGTAGTGTCCCCTGTGTAACGGTTGTGAAACATTTCCTACACGTGAGAAACAATGCTCGCTGTCAGCTGCTGTTAAATAAAACGGGGAAAGTATTGAGACACAACGACCAAAGCTTATAATAATCAGCCAACTCAAACGGTTTTTACTAACTGGCAAATTGTTCAAAGTTGACAAGGATGTTATCGGACTGGTTAATTCTTTCTTGCAACTTTTGATCGCCATTAATCATTAACACGTTGAATACTCGCCTTTTAAAGTGCCAGCTGGTTTTGTTTTATGCAGTTAAAAATAAAAATCTTTGCAGTTGGAGGGAACGGCATGTTGATTCTGTTCGTTTCATGTTCTCTAATCCAGGCCGGCCAGGCTTTACACTGTTGCCCATCATAACCAATACTTTGGAGGGACATTATTCACATCTGGTTGTCAAGTAGCACCTGAATCTCAGTGTGTTTGGTCTGACCTGCTGTTGTAATTGTGTTTTATGGAGGACGGGCCGGTACTATTATGAGAATCCTAGACTTAACATCCCTGGGTACATGTAAATAACTATCTCGGTGCTGTCGAGAGCCACGTGTATACGGGTTTTCCATTCGAACCAACTGCTCCACTAGCTGATTTTCCTCTGCGGGTTTCTCTTCCTCTGGCTGATGGTGTGTTAAAACAGTGAAATCGGTTGGTGCAGTCGATCAGAAGGGATAAACAAGCCTCTCAATGGCACGCGGTTGATGACCGGTGCGCTTGTTGCTTCGCTTTAATTTTACTTGTGTGCGCACAGTGCACAAATGTACAACAGAAATAAAATGCCACGGTTAAACCCAGTTGGAGGCTGGGAAACTTCATCTAGTGTACATCCTAACGTTGGCAGTTTTCTCAGTATGACATTTGTTAAGATGAGTTTATGGTCTTAGTACTTTGTAAAAGTCCTCTATTGCATAACTGCACAAGACTCGCCACACGTTGACGTGTGGCTTTTTTTCTTCTTTTTTTTTTTAAATTAACGCATTACTGTTGAGTGTTTTAAAATATCCTGGATGCCGAAATGTGCTGGGCATCCTGGCGTGTACAAAGACCCTGGATGCTAAACTACTTCAAGATGTTTGATGTCCTTTCTAAGAGTAGAGAGGCATCAAACGCTGAATACCAGCAGCATCACACCATTGTTCCTTTGCCGTGGACAGGAAAAGCTGATAAATCTGATAAGGTGTGTGTGTGTGTGTGTGTGTGTGTGTGTGTGTGTGTGTGTGTGTGTGTGTGTGTGTGTGTGTGTGTGTGTCCATAACTGTATAATTAGTGTGGGAGATTCGGCATATCCAGTCTGCTCTGTGCTAGGTATAAGCGTTCCTTTGGCTTTGGAGCGCAACTCCCCTTCATTTGGTGTGTTGTCTGTCTAGCAGATTCAAGCTATGTGTGTGTGTGTGCTGTGTTGTGTGTCTGTGTGTGTTTGTGTGCATGAGAGAAAGATGTATAGAATTGTGGTACATTATTCAACAGTTCAGAATAATTCTAAGAGAGCGACTGAAACTGAAGTATAATGTGTGTGTGTGTGTGTGTGTGTGTGTGTGTGCGTGTGCGCGTGTGTGTCTGTGTGTGTGTGCGCGTGTGTGTTTGAGAGAGAGAGAAAGAGCTGCTCATTAGGTTGAGGAGGTGTCCTGTCTAGACAGTGTGATGACAGGACGCGAAGCTTCTGTTTAGTGTTTCCTCCTACTCCTGCCTGGAGTCCACCCAGCCAACACACATCACCTGCCTCTTGGGATGCGTACACACACATCACACACACACACACACACACACACACACACACACACACACACACACAAATGTGTGCGCCACATTCTTCTATCCTCTCGTATGCACACACGCATGATCGCTCACTCATTCATTCGAGCAGTCACAAAGCCAAGGTGGACTCGATGTGTCCCACATGCAGGAAGAGGCTGAAAATGTTTTGTTGCCGTGGCTTGTGTAAGTGTAATATGAAGCACACCCAAGCTCAGTGGGCTGTGAACAGCTGGAGAGACCGCTCCACATAGTCTGTCACCATGCATTGACTCACAGGAGTCAATAAAAATGACCCATTTCCGCTCGTGGTTCAGGACCAAATCTGATAATAGAAGGACTAGACAATAACGTCATTACCTCGGGGAGATTTATTATTTGTCGCATGAGTGTGGGGATGAGAGCTGTTTTTCATGGGTGTCTTTAAACTTTTTGCAATTTATATGGAACAAAACAGACTGACATATAGTTGAACCTGATGCCAAGAGGAGAGCTGTGATAGCTGCAAGAGTTTAGGAGTGAGGAATATGGCTAGGAACAAACTCTCATTAACGGTCATCTCCTGGGGATTTGACTCACCCTTGAAATCCTCAGGTCTAGCTCAGTCATTTGAGAATCAACTTGCTCGAAGTCAGACTGGACCTCTGACTATTGGTGAGTGGTTGATTGGGGATCCACACAAACACACACGCCTACATACAAATACACCACTTACATCTTCAAGCAGGTGAGGTAGACATTAATATGCTGCACTTTCACGGTGTATAAAGTAATGGATTTCTATGACTCAGGGGTGAGGTGTAATAAAGTTGATTTCATAGTTGTTTTTTTAGCCGTATGAGAGTCAACTAATCTAACCAGTCTGGAAGCCAGACATAGATAGTGTGGAGTCTCGTGTGTGTGTGTGTGTGTGTGTGTGTGTGTGTGTGTGTGTGTGTGTGTGTGTGTGTGTGTGTGTGTGTGTGTGTGTGTGTGTGTGTGTGTGTGTGTGTGTGTGTGTGTGTGTGTGTGTGTGATTAGCTGTAGCTTTGATGCTGCTTCTCACTCCTCACTTCCAGATAAGATGGGCTCCGGCAGCAGTAGCAGAGGGAGAGAGAGAGAGATATGGACACCCTTTGCCTTTATCGTCAGAGCCATCTCAAATTTGAGTTCAGGGAGACAAAACAAAGGTTAGGTTGAAAGTGAAGGAGGGAAGGGGGGGTGCTGCTTCTTCTATGACATTGAAAGAAGAATGAAATGGGTTTCATCACACCGACTGACATTGCAGTGGCTTTACCCCGTCGTTGATTAGGATTTTTTAATATGTTTGGGTTTTATAACTAGGCTGTTACACGTGGATCTATGAATGGGTTCCGTTGAGACCCTTAGATTTAAAGCTGAGCCAGGGAGAGTCGTAAGATGTTCACGAACGAGATGAAAACAGATTGTCCCCCAGGTCGACCACACTGGTCGCACTGTGGTCGCTTGCTGTTTTCCTTCCTACCGCCAGGGGTCGTGCGATAACTGGATAACGTTTCTCCAAATTAGCGCACGTTTACAAGAACCCCCCCCCCCGCCGCGCAATAATCTCTCTAATCTTTATGTAAAGAATAAGTCGTTGACGCATTTTCAAACATTTCATAACTCAGAATAACAACTCAGTCAGAGACTATGTCCACCACATACACATTTGAGGCATACATGAAGTGGGCTCTGTTTATTACAGGCTTAATACCCGTTATAGCGGAATCGTTCAAGTACCGCGTTTGTAAATGAGCTTTTTTTATTATGATTACTATCATTTGGAGAGAGCAGTCCTTAAACAGTACGGTCAAGAGAATATGACATCGACTTTATGATGATAGACTTGTCCCGATGGCCTGAAAAGCTCCACCTCTGCCTCATACGCGCACTCACTGGGCGGTGTAAGAGCCTACACAGACACACATGCACACACACACACGCACACACCCGTATTAGACTGCAACCTGTTAATGCCCGTTATTCAGACTGACGGCAGCAGGACGGGGACAGTCGATTAAACAAGTGGGGAAACTTCAACACCAAAGGGTCACTTTTTCTCTGCCTCTCTCTCTCTCTCTCTCTCTCTTTCTCTCTCCCCGCGCGTGAGAGTTGGAAAATGATATATTTCGGAAAGCAAATATGTCAGCTAAAGTAAAATGGCCTCTTTCAGGGGAGCTGTTATTCTTGTGCCAGTGAACTTGGCGTCAAACCTCGCCTCTTAACCGTGTCGGATTTAGCCTTCGCCGGAGCTTTTTTATGTCCGCGGTGCCATTTGAAGCGGGACAGCGCGCCGCCGAGTCACAGAGATGAGAGCAGGGCCAGTGATATTCTACCAGTTTCGTATTGGAAAGCACCTCCGATGGCTTGACACATCGCTCCTCGACTCTCAACTCGGACTGTGATAGTGTAAAAAACCGCGTGTGATCGGGGGCTGCGTTGCACTTTGCGCCCATTTAACGTTGGATCGAAGCGTCCAGCCAGAGACGCGCGCACACACACACACACACACACACACACGCGTGCGCGCACTCCGGAGAGCACAGCGGACACACACCATGACAAGCTGCTGGTTTGCCTTCGTTGGATTGTGGTGGAGCGCTTATTGCATGTTCCTCGTTGCAGGTAGCAATTATTTATTCGATGGAAACAACGAAGTGCACCAGAGTTTCATCCACCGGCGGCTGCGGACCCACGAGAAGAGAGAGATGCAGAAGGAGATCCTGTCCATTCTTGGACTGCCGCACAGACCGAGACCGCATCCGTCGCACGGAAAATACAACTCCGCTCCCCTTTTCATGCTGGACTTATACAATACCATATCGAACGAGGAGAAGAATGAGGTGGAAGGCATGCTGGACCAATATCAGTCCATGCTGACGACCCAGAGCCCTCATCTGGCCACGTATCAAGAGAATGCCTTTCTAAACGACGCCGATATGGTGATGAGCTTTGTCAACTTGGGTAAGCCCAATTTTGAATTACACATCGGTTGGTTAGGTGATTGTTTAAAAATGCTTTTATTTAGTTGAAAATACTTGTATTGAGGTATTTATTTGGTTGTTTGAATGAAGAGTCTATATCGGGGAAAAAAAACTTCTAAAGTTCAGACAAAATGTGAACAGGTGTTCGCGGCGCACCGTCTCGCGCTGCGGGCGCACCGTGCGTATCAATTTCCGTTAACTTACCATTAACCGTCCATTAAGTTACCATTAACCAGTTCCCGTGACTTACCTTTAACCATTTCCATTAACTTACCATTAACCATCCATTAACTTACCATTAACCATTTCCATTAACTCACCATTAACCATTAACTTACCATTAATCATTTCCATTAACTTACTATTAACCATTTCCCTTGACTTACTATTAACCATTTCCATGAACTTACCATTAACAGTTTCCCTTAACTTACCATTAACCATTTCCTTTAACTAACCATTAACCATGTCCATTAACATGCCATTCACTCTCGGCTATGGCTATACAAAGACGAAATCCCCCCCCCCCCCCCCCACCGTACTGTTCTCATGCGTTTTGTGCTGTAGATAGAGATCAGAGGTTAAAATAGCCAAAGACTAACTTATTGTTCCTTTCAATTTTAGGAGTGGCCCCCCTGGGCTCATTTCTAGGCTTGAAATGCATGTGGTCAGATTGTTGTTGTGCAATCTGGACCATGATTTATATGTTGGCGGTGGGGTGGGGTGGGTGGGGGAAACTCGTATCCTTACCAAACTATCAACCACTACCACTGGTATTTGTATATAAAGGGCTATTCCTGGCGTTGACCTCCTGGGCTCCCAGTTGTGGTTTCGTGCGTAAATTGCGTTGCGTTGTTTGTGTTATTCGGCCAGATTG
The DNA here is from genome assembly GCF_029633865.1 of Lampris incognitus. Taxonomy (NCBI): domain Eukaryota; kingdom Metazoa; phylum Chordata; class Actinopteri; order Lampriformes; family Lampridae; genus Lampris; species Lampris incognitus. The sequence goes on along the minus strand of NC_079229.1, from coordinate 18,947,566 downwards.
TCTTTAATTAGAGCCGATGACGATAAAGAGGGAAACTTTAATCATAAAAGCCTGCAGCCCTCCCTTCCATTAGCAGCGCCATTGTTTGGAGTGAGATTGTAAACAGAGTGTGTAAAGATAAACAACGCCTCAGCCAGAGCCAGGCGCATCGGACAAGGCGGCTTAAAGCTAGATGGATAGTCATGCTTAAGGAGAACCAGGGACATTGCCATTATCTGGTCTGGGAAAAGTAGGAATATAACTTAACTCCTCACCCCTTTTCGTGTTTTAAATGTCATGGGAGAAGAATCGGAGTTGATGCGCCTTTTATAGGCCAGTTTCTGGGTGGCTGCTTGAAAACTACAGGGACCATCACATAATTTGTGTGTATTGATAATAAAGACCCTATAAGATGATGTGTTTTTAACCTGTGCCTCTATAAATTCATCTCTAACAGACACAGAATATACACAGCACACTATAAAGAGAAAAGAAATGAAATTTAATTTATTGTAGGAACTGTGTTGGTAATTTAAAGCAAATGCTCCTCTCCTTATGGGTCCTTTGAGCTTTCATGTTGCAACATGCGGTGATGAAAACCAGATATTCTGACAAAAGGAGGTCGTCGTTGAGCTCTCAAATAACCAATATTTTCTGTTGGCTTCTGTGTGGGGGTGTGATGGTGGTGGTGTTTGTGCGTCTGTGGTCTTGGTGTTCTTGAACTGCTTGAGTTTAGGCTCGTACTCCCGTGTTGTTGAACATCTGGCCATCCACTTTGATTAATCACGTCCTGTGCATCTTTTGACGATTCCCTCAGATTTCTTTGGTGTCCAGGGGATTAAGTTGCCATCTCTTCCAGTCGTGTGTGGAGTCCTAACTGCCCTGGAGGAGGGACAGCTTCCTCCCTGAATGTGATTGTAATTAATGTCGGGCAGGCCAAGGCTCTCCATCTGCTTTACAAATAAGACCCCTCACGACTACCGTGTGTCATCGCCATCCAATTAGTTTTTAATGCGTCCATTTGTCGATTGGAGCGCTTTGTGCGGAGTGACTTAGAAAGATACAGTAGAAAGAGGCCAGCAATGCTTCTGGGTGGTCTTGCTTGTTTCAAACCGGCCTAAAATCTGGATATCATGTGTGGCCGAACTGAAATTGCAAAATAAAACCAAGACAAATGAAAGCAAGAAAAGTCCAAACAATCACAAACAGTCTGTCTTAAAAGTTTTGGAAAATTGGTGGTCTCACCGACAGACGTGGATTACACTGAGCCCCACTTTGGACAAAGAGTTTTCATTGAAAGACATTTTATGGTCGCAGTCCAAGTTTTATCCATGTCTGTATACATTATGTGCAATCGACCCACGGTGAAAAAGCTGGAGGCAGCTCTATGAACACCAATGAAAAGTATATCTGTTCACGTCTGTTTTGAACCCACCTGTTTACACTCCCAAAACGTCTCTCTTAAGTCAGATGGTAAAACGGGGTGTTTTGTGCTACTTTTCGGCAGTGCAAGCCAGCCCGCATAGCAAAGAGAGCGATGACAGTGATTTAGGCTCAGGTCTAAACTGATGTCTTTCACAGCCAGCTGCTGCAGTAGCCCAGATAGAGAGCTCATTTTCAGAGGGTATTCTCCTGGGGGACGGATAGATTTAAGAGCCCCTGCGTTACATCCAGTCTCAAGTGTGCTTGCTGCGGACCAGATGCCTCTTTTCCCCCACTCAGCATGATTCATGTAGACCTCTTGTTCAGTCATCCGTTCTTTTTAGCTTTCATCACTGGTTCCGAATGACCCATTGACTCATCGGAGAGACAGAGAGACAGACAGAGAGACAGACAGAGAGAGAGAGAAGTTGGTGGAAAACTTTAAAATTGGGTGACCAGAAGCATATTTTCCAAGCCCCCTTTTCATCTTCATTCCTAGAATAGCGTGTTCATCACTGTTTGCCTTGTGGACGACCTGCTTTCCACTGAGGTCCAGAGTAGTGACATTGTGCGCCGTATGACTCAGCGTGGTGTGACACACTCCAGCGCCTGACTTGTCCCAACACATCACCCGGTGCTCTGTAACGGTGGTGGTCGATTCATCGGTCAACCGGAGCCTATGCTGCAGGGCCTGTTCTCACTCTTTTCATGTAGATTTTAAGAGATCTTATGTTTGAATAACGTTTTTTTCCCAGGTAATTCACAATCTAGCTGTTCACCTGGAGTTAACATGCCAACAAACAAGGATTTTTATAACATGGATATTTTAGACTGAAAGCAATCAGGAATGTGATTAAAGCGTGGCGTAAAGGAATGTGATTGGCAGCATGGTGGCACAGTGGTTAGCGCGGTCGCCTCACAGCAAGAAGGTCCTGGGTTCGAATCTCGGGGTTGTCCAACCTTGGGGGTCATCCCAGGTCGTCCTCTGTGTGGAGTTTCCATGTTCTCCCCGTGTCTGCGGTGGGTTTGCTCCGGTTCCCCCCACCATCAAAAAAGACATGCATGTTAGGGTTAGTACTGCTCTCTTTGTCCCTGACCGACGCATGGCAAGATGAACTGGAGTTGGTCCCTGGGTGCTGCACGGCGGCTTCCCACTGCTCCTAGCTACACAGCTAGGATGGGTTAAATGCAGAGCGTAATTTCCCTACGGGGATCAAAAAGTATATAAAAATTTAAAAAAAAATGTTTTAAAGTAGCGGAATGGTAATCCACAATTTGAAATGAGCAGAGGATATGTGACAAGAAATCCTAATACTCTGAATAAATGGTGAACAATGTATTGTTGAGTGAAAGACGGAAACACGGTCCAAGAATTGGCGAGACTGATGTTCACAGAGTGAACAAGGGCGGATGTATTGCTGAATCATCCTCAATAAAGCCACAGTGATAGAAATGTTAGTCAAATGTAGTCTTATTTGGCATTTGTTCCGGGTTTGGTTGACGTGACAGTGACTCCAGTGAGGCTGTTACTGTTTGGGTACAGTGACTCAGGGATGTACAGACGTGGCTTTGGTTTCAAGGTTCACAGAGCAGGAATGCCAAATGTTTTCCCGTGTCACCTGCGTTTAGCTGTGATGGGTTTGCTGTGCTGTATCCACACCAAGTCTGACAAACAGACAGGTGAAGCTCCCCCCCCTCCCCCCTCCTCCTTTAGCTTGGCTTGGCACAGTTTTCTCCCCAAACTTCCATCCCTTGTTTGCTCTCCCATCCTGTCCAGTTTGTTTGCTGGGTATTAGGAGAAGGAAGGACTCGTAATAATCCAGGAAAATCCACCCTTGGTTTCATGGCCCGGCTCGTTTTAACTTCACCCGCGGTTCCAAATGTCCCAATTTATTCTGTGGTGTTTCATGCCAATTTGTCTTTACCTGCCTTTTTATGTTTTGCTGTTGCTAGTGTAAAACGATAGATGAATATTTCTCAGATTCAGGGGCAGTCGATCTTTCTATAGTTTTGCAAGTTAGGCATCCCCCCTTTTTTTTGGGCTGTCTCCGTGACTGGCAGAATAAATCAAGTATACCTCAACAATTTCAAATTGTTTTCAGAAATGGATGCTGGTTTTGCACAAGTCTGTTGACACATCTACCCTTATCCCTTTTTTCTTTTCTCTCCCTTGACTCCCCTCCCATCTGCTTTTCTGCACACCCCATTGCATTGTTATAGCTGAGCTGTCACTGGCCCTCTTAGTTAAATCAATAGCCACCCGCGTAGGGCGCTAGCTTTCGACCAGCTTACCTCCCATACTTTAAAGGCAAACAAGGGAGGGGAGCCTTAAGAAGGGGGTATTTCAAAAGATTAGCTCGGTCTAGACAACCCTAGGCTTATTCTGAAATGTTGTGCCTTAAACAGAAAGCTTTTTTTCCCCTTCCTCGTCTTATGATGCCGGGCTGCATTTCTGAGTCCCTAAGCCCAGGTAAGCTACTTCCTTTGCACCAAAACGTGTCTCAAAGCCCCAGCATGATCAAATAATTTGTTTGGTGCGATCAAAGAGTTAATTGTTTGATGCATGAGGGAGCTTTGGAAAATCCTCACCGAACCCTCTTGAAATGCTTCCTGCAAACCCGCACAGAAAAGAAAGTCATCCATCACTCCACGCCGACTTTTGAGTGTACGCTAAACACTATTAGCTGGATATTGAATGAGGAATTCCGCATATGTGAAATGAAACGAGGGATCTTTACTTATATACATAAATCTGGCAGCGTATACCTTCCAACAATGGTTGGGAAGAGTTACCTTAGCAAACTATATAAACTCTGTTTGTTTTCATATGTTTAAAGAATCAAACATGTAGCTGGTGCTACAAGTTCCCTTGAACTTCCAGTGAAGTCCTGATATGGCCCAAGATATACAAATAATTCTGCCTATTAAGTTACAGCATTTTAAAGTGTTTCCTTTTTCTCCTGTTTGGATTGTATTGGTTGTCAAGCTCTTTGGCAAAACACACGGGCTGCCTCAGAGAAACAAACATGGTGAATGAGGGAAACATCTCTGCTTGACTGGATTATGTCTTTTCCATTCGGCCAATATTTCTGTGATAAAACATAAGGTGTTACAGGACAACTTCATTGCTAGTGAGGTTTTTGTTCTTTTTTTTTTACAAGTTTTGCCTCGATGTCCGCACTGGCTCATGGGGTATGCCTTTATTGTCCTCAGATATGCCTGAAAGAACACATTTTCTTTGAGTGTCAACATACACAAGGATGTTGGCTCACACACTAAAACTCAAGCGCAGATACACCAGGAAACATATAGAAATACTGTGTCACACAGTCACATACATGTATACATACACACACACACACACGTGCACACACACGTGCACACACTTGCAGGAACACATGCACACACACTTGCAGGAGCACATGCACACACACTTGCAGGAGCACACACACACTTGCAGGAACACACACACAGTTGGTTAACCTTGGGGTCAGCCGATAGCCATTTTTAAGAGAGCATTCCATTTGCACTTTAAATCGTCTCTGTCACGCACCCCGCTCTCAACCTACACACACAGACATACACACCACTCCTCCAATCCCTCCTCCCTTCACACAAGCTGATGATATCGTTTCCCTCTCACGCCATAACTCTCCGACTTGACAAGATGGCTGCCATGATTAGGGCCAAGTACAGAGATTATCATTCCTGCCACATTTTTTCCCTTCTCTCTCTCCCTAAGTCTCATCTCCCTCCTTGGACATTCCACCTCCACCCCCCCATCCCCATCCCCATCCCACCCCACTGCCTGTCATAGTGATAGTAATGTGGGATGGAGGAGTGTGAAGAGATAAGAACGTGAGGCACGGCACACTCCCGGCCGTTAACGATCTGTCGGGGAGAGCCGATAACCCCGATTGAACATATGATATGGGCCCACTGGTCCCATTTATCAACAGGTTCACAGGCATGCAGGAATTCGGTCTGTTTGTTCTACCCTGCCTTAAGAAAGACAGGAAGACAGGACGACAAACTTGACCCCCCCCCCCCACAGCCACCACCTCCATTTCTCATTTCTTTTCTGTCTCAGTGTTTCTCACTCCCTTTATTTATTTCTCCCACTGCCTCTTTTCCCTCTCAATCATTCCATCTTTCTTTTCAGTTCTCCATTCCTGTCTCTCACTCCTTCACACACTCTCTCTCTCTTTCTCATTTCTCTCCATACTGGCCAGAACACTGATAGTGATACCTGTGTTGCAGTTGTAGAGTTTTAGAAAGCATTTTGCAATTAAATGGAGGCGTTATCAGTCTCACGTGACACGATTCCTTTGACTAAGATGAGACTTAGACTCTTGCGGTACCTTCCCACTCACTGTGTCGTCATTGAGATTTCCGGCTACAGGTGGTTTACTTTGCCCAAGCATAAAGAAGCAGCAACACTGTGCTGCATGCGTTGTGTCTTCGCCGGAGGAGGTTTACAAACTGCAGAACAGACTTGTTATACCGTGAGTCGAAATCATCATTGCGATCTAATTTTTATTGTGTTTTCTCGAAACTGTTGCCCCACCTTAGAGAGGAATTGATCATTAAATCCTACTGCACAAGTGCATGATACAGTAGATCCAGGTTGGGTGTATTTCTGCAGTGACTGCTGCTGTACGTGTCAGTGGCACTATGCAATTTTTACATTAACCTCAATAAATGGCAGTGAATTTAAACCTATGATGTTGGTTTCCTGATTTCTAGATAATAAATTGTTCAGCAGCTTTGTGTTTCATTTCAATGTCAGCATTGCCGTTCAGGTGATCGATGGACCAATTTCATATTCATTGAAGTACATCCACTCGTGTATCCGTGAATACGCCTCAGCAAGGTTTCTTGGCGGGACTATAGACCTATCAAATCTCCGCTGGGACAGGGAATACAATAGAAACCTTTTGAGTACAACTGCAAATATATTTCATTTAATGTGTTTAAAAACAGCCTTTATTTGGGGCAAGTGTATTTGTGTGCCTGTGTGCATGAGTAAAAAGAGAGTCTGTTTGTGTGTATTTACTCCTGTTTTGCTGTCCCACTAAAAGTGCTGTAAACCTGTCAGCCTTTGTCTTCTGCCTTAACTGTGTTGTAGGAGGTCATACTGAGCACTCGAGAGGAGATCATTAACCAGGAATTGTGTTTGTGTGTTTGTGTGTGTGTGTGCGTGCGTGCGTGTGTGAGAGAGAGAGAAAGAATAAGAAAAACCATAGAACAGATAGGCAAAGAGAGAGTGACTGCAAGCAAGCAAATGCGTGCAAGTCAGTGAAGTTAGATCTGATTTGTTTCTTTTGTATTGCTGGCCTGTATTCATTTCTAGTCTATAGTTCTTTTTTTTTCTTTTTTTTTTTCCTTTTTCTTGAGTAGCTCCTGGGGCTACTCAAGAAAATACCAACTGAGAGATGTGTTTAGTAACAGCCCTGGGTTGATATTTGGTATCGCTTAAGTGGAGTGTAGGGAGGATTTGGGGGACCAGGGGTGTGACTGAGAGAATGGAATGGAACCACAAAACATTCTTACACACACACACACATACACACACACACACACACTTAGGAGGTATTAATACAATAATGCCATAGGTGGCGCTGCTGCACACTTTCTCAATACCTAGCTAGTGTAAGGATGCAAAATAGGTGAGTTGTATATAGACGTATGCACACCCATATCAGAAGATAGCATCCATTGTCAACATTTTCCTCTACTCATAAAACACAACATAGACAATTCACATTGAGTTAAAACTTCCCCCTTTTTAACCATCAACAATTTGAGAACTGAGTTTCTGCACGACGGCACTTCAGTGGTGGCTTTTGTGGGAGCATTGAGCATCTTTCCCCACTCAAGCCAGACTCGAACTGGTGAGAAAACTATAAGCATGCTTCTCTTCACTGAAGGGTTGGTCCATTTATTGGTATTTTCACTCTGTTGAGAATAATTTATTAAGTCTTATTCTAAACAGCTTTGAAAAAAAAAGCTTCAGCAAAATGGGTTCGAATGGGTCACATTGAATGATCTAACCAAGACAGTAGTCCTCAGCTGAAGGTGTACTAGGGGGTATGATTTTCCGTTAACCTCAGTGAAAGCCAGTTAATTTGAGCCTGTAGTCATTCTTTACCCATTCAAAGATACGTTGTTCAGCAGTTCTGTATTCTCCTTGAACATTGATAGCTGGGTTGTGACATGTAAAAACAACTGCTAATCAGGTCTGCCTTGGAATATTGTGTGCAAAGGCATTTAAGAGGGTTGGACGTCGAGCTCTAGGACACGGTGTGTCCCTGTGTGACCAAGAAAAGTACCTTGCATTATCATGATGACCTCATCGTTTGCTCCGTGAAAACAGCTAGTTCTGTAAATGGTGATGACCACAGCGCACAGGAATGGCATAAATGTCAAGGCAAACATACCCACTGTTATATTCTTCTGTCGAGCCACCAGGAAGCCTTCTGGGATTTATCTCCAGCCAATAAAAAGAAAGAAAGGAGGGACGATGGGAATGAAAAGGCACACCCAGATGCTGCTTGAGGGGTGGGAGATCCGGGACAGGCCAGAGGTGATTTAATGCGTTCACTGACCTTGAAGGGCCAGAGGAAGGGGGTGTTTGTGTATATGAGAGAGAGAGAGAGAGAGAGAGAGAGAGAGAGAGAGAGAGAGAGAGAGAGAGAGAGAGAGAGAGAGAGAGAGAGAGAACGCCTGCACAACATGGAAATGAATCTGGGCAACTGTGTGTGCACCCTGGGCTTGTAGTGTGTATTGGTGTATGTGTAAACACATGGACATATGAGACCGTCTAGTCGTCTAAGATGTCCTTTGACACTGGAGTACCCTGGAAAGCTGCACCCCTTAGTCCCCGTATGTGTTCCCAGGCTGGTCCTCCCTGAAGAGGACGTGCCTGAAACAACAACAGCGGGACCACAGTAAGAAAAAAAATACCCCCCCACACACACACGCTCTGATGCTCCCGACACTCCCTAGCAAGTTGCCTCCCTTTCAACCTCGCTGCCGCTGACAAATTTACGAGCTCCAAGCTGACCCAGAGACTGACTTTCCAAACACGGTACTGACAGGAAAACGGTTGGAGACCGGCGGGAAAGCGGGAAAGATGTGGGGAGCGAGAAGAGAGAGCGGGACTGAGATCAAGGGCAGAAAGCAGAGAAACACGTAGAAAAAGGAACATAAAGCGGAAAAAGAGTCGAAGAGTTACTACAGGCCCATAACAGAGACATCAACTATTGCGCTAGATAGACAGACAGAGTGTCAGGGTTGAGAGTAAGAAGAGAGGACTGGATTACATCCAGACCGGCAGAGAAGGAACAGCTATCCAGAGGAGAGCGAGATAGAGAGCGAGAGGGGGTTCGTATCAGGGAGAGAGAGCAGGTGGAAGTGAAACTGTGATCTTATGTAAATCAGTTGTGTAGACCTTTGACCCTGGCACTGCTAAGGTTTGAATGCAATGTGTCATGGGTGTTTGTCATGTCTGACTTAAATATATATTCTGTTTGACTGCCCACTCGTTTCCCCTGGGTTACACAGTGTACTAAATAACCATTAAATGATCATTTACTACACTGTGTTCTTCACAACTGTTTCTCTGAGTTATATTTGAGAAATGACTTAAAATGGTAAATTGGCATATCAGATGTTTGTGGCTTTCCTAAGATGTGTCTGTGGGATGCGACAACCAGACCTGGGCAATATATCGATATAATATCAATATCACGATATGAAATTATGTGTGGGATTTTGGTTATCGTAGCGTTGTGATATATCTGAAGTATTGTCATTCCCTGGTGTTAAAGGCGGCATTACAGTAACATGATAGACTTTTCTGAATTTATCAGACCGTTTTAGCTGAGTGAAACGAACAATGAATGCATATATGTTATGAAAGCATCAGTATATATTGTAATATTTGATTTTGTCAATATTGCCCAGCCCCTGCGACATCCTTCTAAAGTGGACCGCAGAGGGAGCATTGCCTGTTAAATGTTGGTGTGAGTTAATCCCGTCCACTGTTTTTTTTTTAAATCATTTAGCTGCCTGGGTGTCAAAAGGCCAAAGTGTCTCTTGATGTTGATGGGTGATTTGAATGGGGATGAAGTGGGATGGTGTTGCCAGCCCTCCTGGCTTGGACCAACATGCTGACTTGCTGGTACAGGTGGCAAATATGGGTCTGTTGTCTGATTTTGAAACATCAGATTATTTGAGACAATAACGTGGTGCATCAAAAGCATCAGGTCTGTATGTAAGAGCTGAAGTTTTAAAATTTGCAGATGACTTCCTCACTTATTCTCATGTCCGTTTGTTGGGTCTGGTCATAACAGCAGCATTCCCACATTTGTCTTTTTTTTTAAAAATGTTTTTTCCCCCTTTTTCTCCGCAATCGTACTTGGCCAGTTACCCTATTTTCTGAACTGGTCCCGGTTGCTGCTGCACCCCCTGTGCCGATCAGGGGAGGGCTGCAGTCTACCACATGCCTCCTCCAATACACGTGGAGTCGCCAGCCGCTTCTTTTCACCTGACAGTGAGGAGTTTCACCAGGGGGACGTAGCGCGTGGGAGGATCACGCCCCCCCCCCACCCATTCCCCCTCTCCCCTGAACAGGCACCCCGACCAACCAGAGGAGGCTCTAGTGCAGTGACCAGGACACACACCTGCATCCGGCTCCCCACCCGCAGACACGGCCAGATGCCCGACCAAGCTGGAAGTAACACGGGGATTCAATCCGCCGATCCCCCATGTTGGTAGGCAACGGAATGGACCACTACGCTGCCCGGATGCCTAGCGTTCCTACACTCTGTTGTGAGTTGCACGTTTGGCTTCAAAGAGTGGCTCCCTTTTTCTGAACCTGTTTAGTTCAATGGGCAAAGCATTACATTGTGATCGCAAAAGGGAAAATAATCCATCCATCCATCCATCCATTATCCGAACCGCTTATCCTGCTCTCAGGGTCGCGGGGATGCTGGAGCCTATCCCAGCAGTCACTGGGCGGCAGGCGGGGAGACACCCTGGACAGGCCGCCGGGCCAAATCCACTTACGTTATAGGTCATCAAAGACATGCGTGTTTTAAAAGGCAACTTTGGCATGTGATTTTGTTTTTTCCTGTAAACTTGAATGAGTCAAGGAGCACGTAAGGTCTCCGGCGTTGCGTCGCACCAACTTGGTGTTGACACTGTGAGCAGATGTATTATTAGCCACGCCGCATTATTTTCTGTAGATTTCATTCACGTCCACCTGCTTTTTTAATATCCAGGTGTCTGGTTACCCTCACTGTTTTGGGGCTGTGTGTGTGTGTGTAAAACAAGCAGTTGGACTTAACATGTAAGTCTGCCCAGGGGGGAGATCAAAACCAAGCTAGACTGATTTATCAGCGGATCAGATGCTCCGGCGCTGAGCCGCTGAAATGCATTGTGGTCAACGCAGACTTTCCAGAGGGAATAGCACTAAGCCTCAACTCTCCCTTTGACGGATAGAGCGCATAAAGGAAGGCCGATAGAGAAATGGGGGGAGAGATGCGCGCACAAAGGTAAAAAGGAAAACACAGTTTAAAGGGCAAATAGAGGGAGAGAGGGCTGAAGGGGCGCATTAGTGGTTTACAGAGAGGAGGAAGAAAGAAAGGGGGGGGGGAGATGTGTGCGGAAGAAGACAAACCGGGGAAGCGCTGTAGCAATGGGGGGAAAGGTGTGTGTAAAGCAGCAGGGAGAGGAGGAGGAAGGAGAGAGAGAGAGGTGTGTGTGCATTGAGACAGAAAGAATGGCGACTTAAGTGAGGGGGATACACACACACACACACACACACACACACATTTAGCAGGGTCTAACACTGCTGGCCCTCTACCTTGTAGATGTGGAATGCAAAGCCACCAATATTTTGACTTCTCCTTTAGAAACAGCTGCGTTTCCCTTTTTCAAAGATATTTTTTCCTTATTTATCGGATCCCTCAGGAGAGATCCATCTCCTGGTCCTGACACTGGCTTCCTCCTCTAAATCTGTAGAGAGCCGGCTGAAGCTGGACCAGACCAACACAGCCTAGACGCGCGTACACACACACACACACACACACACACACACAAATCAAGCATATGCACACACAACACACTTGCCTGAAAGCAGTCATACACACTAGATCGCTATAGCAGGCCTCCTCACTCCCTCTGCTGCTGCCTGTTCATAGAGGCAGATTGGGTGCGCACACACACATACACTAACACACTCACACACAGGTGTACTATCCACAAAGGTAACTGAAACAAAGACATGTCACCCTGTTCGTATCGTCATAGACACAAATCATCATGGCGGAATTATGTGGTTGTGCGTATATAATACATTTGTGCAGATTTACGGTCGCGCTCAACACACAGCAGCTACACAAGCACAGGTCTTCAAAAGACGTTTCCACAAAAACCAGTTCAGGTCGATGAAAAAGATTGTTGATGATGATTGCCCTCGATTTTTGCCACTGTATGTTGAAAATAGAGGCTTGGTAAATACGTGAGACCGTGCCATGTGGTGTTTTGTTCAAAATGGACTCCCTTCAAAACCACGGGAGTACATCTCAGATTACGGATATTTGCTTAGCGCTAAATAGCGGCCGTTCTGTAAAGCAGCCAGGGGAGCCATTTTTAAGGGGGCCTGTGGTCTTAACCCAAGAGGAAAGCAGTAGTCTTCACCATCCGTATAAATCGTGGAGGAAATGGAGCCGAACATCAAGGAGAGAAAATTGAGAAGAAGAAAAAAAACACAAGATCAGAGGGTTCTTTTTTTAAATCATTTGACCCCCTGTATGCTATGGTCATTGATTTTGCCAATAAATACTGACAGTAATGGCATCTTTGAAAGCTATTACAGGACTCAGATGCCTATTTAGGGCTTTCACTTTTTGTACCATTTCAGAATCACAAGTCACTTTGTCTCCAAAAGTTTTTTTTTCTCCACCAATTTAAGATGAGGTTTAAGTGCAAGATCGCCACTGAAGATGATTTAAGGTGAGGTTAATGGGTTAAGGTGAGCTTTGTAATCAATGTTTTGTTTGAAAACTGTGTCGTAATCTAGATTTGCGGCTTGGGTAGAAGATTAGACTCCTTATATATAAAACATCCATTCATCCATTATCCACACCGCTTATCCTGCTCTCAGGGTGGCGGGGATGCTGGAGCCTATCCCAGCAGTCATTGGGCGGCAGGTGGGGAGACACCCTGGACAGGCCGCCAGGCCATCACAGGGCCGACACACACACATTCACAGCTAGGGACAATTTAGTACGGCTGGTTCACCTGACCTACAGGTCTTTGGACTGTGGGAGGAAACCGGAGCACCCGCAGGAAACCCACGCAGACACGGGGAGAACATCCAAACTCCACACAGAGGATGACCCGGGATGACCCCTCAAGGTTGGACTACCCCGGGGCTCGCACCCAGGACCTTTTTGCTGTGAGGCAACCGCGCTAACCACTGTGCTACCATGCCGCCTATATAAAACATGATCAGGTATAATCCATTTTAAAGTTTTGGGTCTTGTCACTCCATAACCCCCCGTCACTGTTGGCAATTAGCACTTAGCGTATTTACATGCAGACAAATACAAGATCATAAACTGATAAAGGCTTTATTGCAACTTCAAACTTTCATGTAAAATCCATGTTTACCTGTGTGTTATCTTGAACCATGCTGACTATTTCATTGAAATGTTGCCTTAAACCGATTACTCTGAGTAATCTGTACTGTTTGCATTGAAACATAATCATTGTGTGTGTTTGTCTCGTGGCGGTGGAGTTGAGTGGCTGGTTACAATGAGACGATGAGCTGTAACAACAAATCCTACAGTAAGCAGAGTAGTCCAAAACAGGCTACGTATATAAATTGGGTTTGGATTGTTTGATTATATATACAGTACATTGTACAACCAAGTGTCTGGTGTCAATCATTTTGTTTATGACCAGAGCTGAGTTTATGACGGTGTTTGTGTCTCGCTGTACTAGCTAGTAGTGTAATCCTCCCAAATGGTGCCTAAAGTATCCCAGATGTTTAAAACTGCACATGAAACCTGTCCTCAACAGAAATCTTAAAAGTGCTATTTAGTGGATGTTTTTTTATTTGTACGGCTGAACAAGAACCACGAGTGCATTGATTTTTGTCAGGGGTGGCCGCAGTGGAAGATGAGCCCGAGAGTTAGTGCCACAAGCTACACGTTAAATCAAAACCTCAGCTCTGGCTGGACTACAGTTTGGCCACAGTTTTTGCCAACTGACGCTCTGATGAGTCTTAATGGCGTGGATGAATCTGACCAGCAGGTCTGGAAGTGCCTACGTATTTTTTAAAGGGTGAGGACTTAAAAGGTTGTTTACTTTGACCAATGCATGATTTGGCCCTAGTCTTGATGAGGACCTCTTTGGAGGGCATGGTCTGGTTTGAAGCAATTGAAACAGCTGGTCAACATGGGGATTGGCGGTTTGAATCCCCGTGTTACCTCCGGCTTGGTCAGGCGTCCCTACAGACACAATTGGCCGTGTCTGCGGGTGGGAAGCCCGATGTGGGTATGTTTCCTGGTCGCTGCAGTAGCGCCTCCTCTGGTCGGTCGGGGCGCCTGTTCGGGGGGGAGGGGGAACCGGGGGAAATAGCGTGATCCTCCCACACGCTACGTCCCCCTGGTGAAACTCCTCACTGTCAGGTGAAAAGCAGCCGCTGGCGACGCCACATGTATCGGAGGAGGCGTGTGGTAGTCAGCGGGTGGGTGCAGCGACCGGGACGGCTCGAAAGAGTGGGGTAATTGGCCGGATACAATTGGGGAGAAAAAGGGGGGGATCCCCCCGCCCAAAAAAAGAAACAGCTGGTCAATGAGGCATTCCTGAAAAGTATTCATTCGAATAGGCATAGGACTGCGTTACACTCTGGACTGTGTGTGTGTGTGTGTGTGTGTGTGTTGTGCGTACGTGTGGTTTAAGCTACAGTCCTAAAGCTCTCTGTTTCTGTCAAACATAGATACGGTGATATGCTATTGATTAGGATATTTGTGGACTAGCTGTCGTTTTAAAATGTGCCAGCGGTAGAGAGAATCAGAAAGGGAATTTGTCTGCATGTAAATCTCCAGGATTGTGGCTTTAGGGCTACAGTGTTTAACATATTATTGTTTATTACTCTCAAAAGAGAGGTTTCGCTAAGCGCTGGGCTTTGTTGAATGGCTCTTTGGTTGTGTCGGGACTTTGGAATTGAATTTCACACGGCATAAATTACAGATAGAAATTGCGCACCACGCACGTCGTCCTTCTGACTCCAGCTTCAGAAATTTACCCACTCTGAAAAAGTTAGTGTGCTAGGATGTAACAAATGACAGGACACCGTAAGCCCCATCAAATACTGCACCAACAGATGCTATAACCTAGGTTTATATTTTTATTCACATCTCAGCAAGTGGACGAAAAGTAGCTCGGCCGTTATATGTTTTCCAGGCCGCTCCTCCCGTGCTTTCACGGAATCTCCATTTAAATCTGAGGAAAAGATTTGCACTATGTTTTGCTGACAGGTCAGGGCTCAGTTTTACATCCAACAAAACAAACACTTGCTTTTTACGAGGACTTTTGGGGAAATCACAACAGGCTATGAATGTCAATAAGCTTCTTTTTTTTTCTGAGGCCACAGGGATTTTACAGTGTCCACAAACATGCGTATGAGGATGGATTATAGCCATGTACACGCAGAATGAATACGCTTGGTTCATTTGATTGTAATTGTTGATTTAAATGGATGCCTGCACCTACAGCCACAGGCATCCTCCTCCTCCCACAAGTAGTCTGAGCATCCCATCCGTCAAGACAGTCGGTCCCCAAAGGCGAGATAGTGGATCCATTTGTAAGTCCTGAATGAGAGCTGTTGAAGTGAAGGAATGAAATCTTCCTTTGGCTTACAGACGTGATGTCGGGCAGTCCTACCTAGAAGCGGACTCCGGCAGAGGATGAACTGAGACAATATGACCGTTGCCATTCAGCTGTCAGCTCACAGATAGAGAATAATGATGGTCTCTGTGTTGTATGTGCGTGTGTGCGTGTGTGTGTAGCTGTATTTGCGAAGAATTTGGAGTTTTAAACCATAAGAGTGAGGACATTTTTGCAAAGTGAGGATATTTTAGTCAGTCCTCATTTCTTTAAGGGTCTATGTTAGGATTAGATGTGGGTTTAGGTTGAAATAGGATTAGTTTAAGATTAAGGTAAGGATTACGTTATGCACATAGTTCTGGTGGGTTAAGGTCGGGGTTAGGGGCTAGGGAATGAATGTAGTCAACGAGGGTCCTCACAAATATAGAGAAACATACTTTTGGGGGTGTGTGTGTATGTGTATTCGAGAGCTCAAGACCTCAGTCCAACAGCCATACCTCAGATATCTATCTGTTAGTGAAGATAACAGTCAGAGGGGCAATTATGGCAAATTATCCGCCTTCTCTCTGAGTTAGACCCACACGCGCACATTTCGGTCTACCTGGGAACCTCTCGCAGACAAAAGGCAGAAGTGTGTCCAGATCCCCGATTTTCATCTATCTGCTTGTGTGGAATGCAATACGAGGGGGGACGTGGTGATTGATCTGCGACTGGTGGAAAACCCGTGTGCAGTAGTAGTATACTACGACTGTAGCGCGACTCTTTGTGTGGATGTGTGTGCACGTGTGTGCACGTGTGCGTGCATGTGTGTCTATCTTGACAGTAGCGTGACAGCACCTGTCAGGGTTTGGGAAGGGCCTGATATACTGAATGGTTTTTATAGGATTATATGGAGGATGATGGCTGTAGAAAAATGTGATTATATGGTTCAAATGGGGCTTGTGTTCTTGGAGGATTCTTGTCCGGTGAGATCATTATGTAACTGGTAGGAGGTAATGGAAGAATAGTAGGCTAGATATTCAGGTCATCAATGGATCTGTATGGTTCTGTGGCCTTTTGTACACATGCTTGCACATGTGCTTGGAGAGGATTTGTAGCTAGCAGAAACCCTGCTCCCTGACCCTCTTGGATCCATTTTTTTTACTAAATGGAGCATTTTCTTAACCCTTAATCCTGACATCATTTGCAAGTCAACCTGAACCGACTTTAAAGAAGAGGCGAGTACTACTGTGTTGGTATGAGACCAGGGTAGTTTTGTGGTTGGAGAGGCTGTCTAATGCCTAGTGGGTCACAGGTTTAATACCAGCACCAGACCATGTAGCTCTATGTTCATGAGTGCTTGGAACATAATTGTCTTTTGCTTAACTTGAAATACTTCTAAACTTCACTGCTAAAATCATCTTAGGTCTCAGGAGTGCACCAAGGAGTCATTAACACACAAGAAATGATAACTGCAAAGATCCCTGTTAGATGCATAGGTTCAGAGCTCTGGGCTCGTGTCCTGTGTTTACTTACAGCGCTAAACCATCAAATTCGCAGGTCTCCTTCCCTCATCCCTTCTCCTTGGAGAAAAGTGATGCTTCCTGGTTGTCCCCTCCCCACCCAGTCAATGACCTGCTGTGTCTGAATACCGTGTACGAGACGGTGTGTATCCGAGTGTGTCTTCAGGCTGTCTCATATTTTTGTAAATGTTTTTTTCCTTCACTTTTGTGTGTGTGTGTGTGTGTGTGTGTGTGTGTGTGTGTGTGTGTGTGTGTGTGTGTATGTGTAAGTGTTTCCGGGAGGGAATGATACCCTAATTGGATAAAATGGCTAATTCCAACTGACTCATCAAGTACTGTTTAACATTATGTTTTGGGGCCAAACTTATTCCAGCCTGTAGTTATCACAGTTCTCCAGGCATTTACCGTTAACTGTGAGAAAGATGTTTCCCCGCAGTCCAGTTGTCTCACTCCCGAGAGTGGTGCTTGTCTGGGCCCGTCTTGCTCAGCTTTGTGGAGTTTGATCTGCAGAGGGTTTGCGGGCGGCCACTGATTTTTATACTATCTGGACTGTAACACGACCCGCAAGAACAGGAGTACCCCAACACAACTTTGCCTGTGTTGCACTTATGTCGTCGTTTTGTATGCTGATGTCTATGTGAGTGTGTGTAAGTAGGAGCTTGTCTGTGTATAGTTCTGTCATATGTGTGTAATTCTGTCGTGCATGTGTGTGTGTGTGTGTGTGTGTGTGTGTGTGTGTGTGTGTGTGTGTGTGTGTGTGTGTGTGTGTGCGTGTGTGTGTGTTTTGTGCCCACATGCATCGCACATAAACTCTGCCTCCTGCCAGTGGCCCATGGCTGGACCCGGGGTGCTCAGTATGTAAGGCTTTGATGCCGGGTCGAGTGAGAGGAGTCCGTGTGCACGCATGCATGCCCAGGTCAAGGGAGGAGATCAGAGCATGGAATCAGTCTCCAGAGACGTGGTGAGGATGAGTCCCAGTAGGCCCTCAGGCCTTCCGTCCCTATCACGACCCCTCTAGCTGCCCTGCCACCTGCCTGACTACAAAGAGTCAGACACGCAGCAGAATGCGGAAACAGGTCCGGAGGGCAGCCAAGCATAACGGTAGCACCTCAGCTCACACCATGATGGCTTGTGTGTGCATGTGTGTGCGTGTGTGTGTGTGTTCTGACCGTCTTTTTGTCTACCGTTGGAGGGAGGTCAGAGGTTGTTTGTGTGCATACATGAGACAAATTGAATACATGTTGCAGGAATGGAAAAGTCTCGCCACTCTCTGTGCAGTCTCGACGTCAAAGGTTATTGAGTTTGAAGTAAAGAAGCTGGCCTGAATCGTTACAGAAAGAGCAGTGTTTACACTGTCAAAATTTCCACTTAAATGCAATGTTTTCCTTTTTTAAAATGAAATAGTGGCAGTCGCCGAAGAGCTCTGTTTGTGTGAACTTCACAAGTTTACCAAGAAAGGTAATGTGCCAACCAAACCTTTGATTAGATGGGACTCAGGAGTAATTCACGCTAATGTGAAGATGTTGAAATATCTGTCTTGTCCTCAGAAACCATCAAGTCTAAGAGAAAAGCCAGACACATTATAGACTATAATTACATAAACACAGATGGATTCTTCTCATGCTTTGGACTCCAGCACACTATTTTATCGATTTAACCAGCTGAAGGTCATTAACAATCACGACGGGTTCTTGGTGTGCAGAGATTTAATTGACAGGTGTTTGTGAAAATGTCTGGGTGCATTAAAAAAAAAATCGTTCTCTCTCCCTCTCCCCGTCTCTTTCTCTGTACCTGCCTCTGATTTACCCACTTCTCTCCTCATGCATTTGGCAGCTTACTGCAGAGCAGAAAGGGAATAGATAAATCTCCGTCCCTTAATGAGAGCCTTCTTGACAAAACAGATTATTATGTTCTGCAGAGTCCAGTGTTTGCATGCTCTTGCATCATTATATCTATTTGATGTTAGTTGAACGGTATTAGGCAATGTTCACATATCAAGATAATAATACAATCTTAAAAGTATCTGAGACAAATTTTGCAAACGGCTGGCTCATATTATCTTAACGAGTCGAGAAGTTCACAGAAAGTTGATCTGGATGCAGGAACTGTGTGTTCATACAGATGACACCATGGTAGTACTTATGTACTGCATGCGTACTGTATATCGTGGCATATTCGAACACGTAGGATTTGTCCCGAGTGTTCAAATATAAGCCCAACTTTCAAAGAAATCCTCATTAAACATCAGTACTGATGAAAATGCATTCCTATGCATATAAATGTTTAAACTCTACCATCAGCCTCGTCTGATTGTTCAGCTACACAAGTAAGAAATGCAAAAGTAGTATATGTACATATATAAAAGTAATTATTTTCCATTTAGGCTACCGTGTAGCTCCGCTTGCTTATTCCTATGTTGTTCAATAAGAACAATGTTCCCTTTCATTTGTCGCACCGTAATCATTCTGTTAACTTCAGACAACTTTGACAGGAAATACTCCGCAGACTTCTACATCGACAATGGGCCAGTGTAAAAAAATATTGCGGGCTGCTTTGTAGAATACGCTCAACATACCTGTCTCAACGTGCAAAACATTCATATATTAACATCCACTCTCCCCTGTTAAGACAAAGAGGAAGAAGTAGAGTAAACCCTGGATGTGCAGTGCATCATGGGATAAGCAAGGGGACACAACCAAGCTTAATCAAGCCTAATAATTACAGCTTTAGATGCAGGTTGGATCCAGCCAAGGACATTTGTGCAGGGAAAGTGAATCAGATGGGCAACAGGTATCGGGCCTACTAAGGGCCGCTTAAGCAAGGGACTTAAAATGGTAATTTCTCCGATGAAGTTGCTCGGCTTTTAGCAGTGACGGCAGCCATAGAAGACGGTTGTAGTACCAAATGGTTTTCTCCAGGTATGACTGTCTTTCACTGAAAAGAAGGCATACATACTCAGCCCATTTATCCTGTGATGCTCTTGTAGTGAATTACCTCGTTCGCCAGTCAGTTCATACAAAGTCTTCGAATAGTATCTCCCATTTTCAATATTGCTACCTTGCAGTTTCCTTTTCAGTCGGGGATTTTGGCTCAGTATGGGACGTGTGCAGAGCAGACTAATGCTCAGGTGCAGTATTTGATAGGTGTTTGTGAAACTGAATATTTGTGCCATTGATCCAGTCTTTTCCTTTTTCTCTAAATAGGGGAAAAGAACTCAGGCGTCCTTTTTTTTTTGCCTAGTGTTTTTTTGTGACAAAGAAGTCAGGACCCATATTCCCAAAGTGTTTTTTTTAATAGGAGTGCTAATTTGAGAGATATATCCCTTCAAATGATAGTCTGTGCAGTCGTGTGACCCCAGCCTCCGATTCGAGATTAGTACTCCTTTTCTATGAAGTCTCCGACACACAACTCCCTGATCCGTTTAACATGCTGTGGCATAATAGATCGCAGAACAGGTTCAGCATATTGCTTTCTGAAACGCTGGGATTTGCGTTATGCACAGCGTATTTTAGATATCTTCAGTTTTGAGGGGGATGAAAAGCGAGTTTACACTGGCAGTTTAAACCAAGCCGTGAACTGGCAGTATAACGCCATCTCTCTCTTTGTTTAACAGTCTATCATCAAACTGGTGCTTAGTAAAATCTTACTGACAGATCTAATAAGAACTCCCCAAGGACCCTATTAACTGGGTCACAGGTGTTCCACACCGCTGTGTACGCCGCAGCCCTTGCTGCAGCGCCCCCCTTAGTTCAGGGTGGGTACTGCAGTAAAATCCATAACAGTGAAGACACAAAAGTTTCTTAACATTAAGATCAGCTTTTTTGCATTGGGGTCTCTGATGGTCTGTGTTTAGACCACAAGTGAGTTGAATGTCTCCTTTTCCGCTGTCATTGTGTAACAATATGGTAATGCAATATTGACAGCACGATGAGAAACTAGATGTCAGGCTGAAAAACCTTAAGCCCGCCTTACGAAGTGGAAAATATCCAAATGATGCTTTTACAAAAAAAAAGAAGGGGGGGGGGGACATCCATAAAGTTTCCCCTTGATTTTGCATCCATCCTCTCGTGAGGGCGGGGGGGTGGACCGTTTGAGTGAAGGAAGATGGCTGTAAGTTGTTTTCCTTTGTGGTTGTGGGATGAGTAAGAAAAAGAGAAAGTGAAGCACAAGGGATTTGATGCAGGCGGCGGTCCGCCAGCTCTCCTTGTAAGGGATTGGTTGGACAGCATCAGGAGTGTGAGACAGGACTGACCACTGACCACAGACAAGTCAGTTTGTCAACCGCCGAGCCGCCTGCCTGCCCATCTGACTCTCCTACATAGTCCTAGTTCACCACTTTAGCTCTAAGTACGTCCATATTTCGTCGCTTCCTTCCTTCCTTTCTTCCTTCTACCCTCTTTTGCCTCGACTTTCCCTCAAATCACAGCCGTATATCTGTTACGCACCTCCTTGAATTTAGATTTCGGTTGCTGTCTGATTCCTTCGCCTCTCTTTCAGCTCCCCCATTCGTTCTGCCTGTTTGTCTGCTCACTCGTCTGTCTCTCTCTTGCAGCCCTCTGGCTCAGAGTTTCAGTCACTTGTCTTTCTTTCAACACCTTATTTGTTTGCCTCTCTTTGCTTCTTAAAGGCCCAGGCCCCCCGGTATTAAAACGGTATCTGTCTCTCCGGTGTTCATTGGCGTTTATTGACTGAACTGTCTGTGGACTCGTGCCGTTTGTGTAAATTTTGTTCACGTTTCCAATCTTGCGGTGAGTTTAATCCTTTTGCAGGATCCCGGAGCATCCTGGAAAACATGCAAACTTATAGACTACTTTTCCGGTCGTAGAAAATGGCTAAAAAATTATAGCAGTGATTAAACGTCCCGGAAATATTACCGGGGGCACTGAAAATTGTAAAGTTAAGTTATAAGATTGTATATGGCATGTCTTTAGGGTGATTTTTATTCTTATTTTTATTTTTTTGGGGGTGAGATTGCTTATCAGTGCTTGAAGCAGCTAAAAGTTACACGGTCCGTTTAAAGACGAGGTTTCCACCGATGGTAAACACCGAATAATATGACCTTCCACGAGCAACAGCTGTCATATATATCCAAGTAAAAGTCATGGAAAATGTCCTTGTAATGTCCTGGAAAACGATTTTGCAAAAAGAGTGGGAACCCAATCAAACCATTGAAACATATTGAGGTGATTACACTATTGTAGTATTACTCTACCTGCCTTTGTTTTGCTTCACTTAGGAATGATAGAAAGCTCAGTTTCACTGGTTGGAGAAATACAGGAATTTACATTAACTGCATTTCTACCGTTGAGTACCAGTGTGAAAACCAACACTCTGAAACGGTGGTGGTGGTGGTGAGGATGGCGTCATGTCGACCTAGCCTACGAAACTGTCTCCTACGTATTTAGATATGTCTAGTGTTCGCATATGAATGCATACACAAACCTATGAGTGAGTATTTCCAGTGTTTGTTTATATTTACTAATACAGACCGTGATTACTAAAGCATACATGGGAAGCATGAGGTGTTTAAAACATAGGTTGTACCAAGTATGACCAAATTCATGTTGGCACCATAGGAATACATTTGTGACCAGAAAATCCAGCATTTGGGAAATTCCTAGCTTTACTAGCTCCACGCTGTGGGTCTGCATCTTCACTCTCTCTCTCTCTCTCTCTCTCTCTCTCCGTCTGTCTCTGTCTCTCTCCGTCTGTCTCTCGCTCGCTCTCTCTCTATCGCTCTCTCTCTTTTCCATTTTGGTCTGTAGAGACTATTTAGGCAGATAACGGGGAAAAAAGACTACCAGCTGAGTCGTGCATGCGTGTGTGTGTGTGTGTGTGTGTGTGTGTGTGTGTGTGTGTGTGTGTTGTGTGTGTGTGTAGTGTGTGCTGGGAGCGCTGAGAGAATGGCCTGTTCGTACTGTGTGGGTTCCTGTAATAACAATAGCACCAGGACAAGACAGCAGAGCCAGATGTTGCGCAGGTGGAAACGAGAGAACAGCTCCAATTAAAGCCAAGTCCAAGAGGATCTGCGTCTCATCCATCTCAGTCTGTCTGTCTGTCTGTCTGTCTGTCTGTCTGTCTGTCTGTCTGTCTGTCTGTCACTGGCCCCGTCCTCTTCTCCCTTTCTGTCACTGCTCTTTGGCTTGTCTCGAACCATCTGCCCCCTCCTTGCACCTCTCTGGCCTGTTGTTTTTCTTCCTTCTCTTTGTCTCTCTCTCTCTCTCTCTCTCCCTCCCTGTTTCGTTCCATCTCATCCTTCCTGCGCCCCATCTTGTTCCTGAACGACTCGGTGTAACTAATCTCCTAGCCTCTCTTCTTGTTTTCTGTCTCTTTTCATCAGGCTTTCTCTCACACTTTCTCCATCTCACCCATCTCCTTCTCCCTCTGATCTTTTCTGTCAGGCTACTCTCTCTCGCTCTCTTACGTTACCTCCACTTTCTTTCTTCAGCCCTCCTTTCCTCTCTCCTTCCTCCAGTCTTTCCCTTCCTCTCTTTCCCCAACTTTTCTCTCCCATTTGCTGCCTCTGTCATTTCTCAAACTCTCATCATCCTTCATTATGTTCTACCCCTCGCTGTCCCTTTGAATCCTGCTCCATTGCACCTTCTGTTCCTCTTATTCATCCTCCCTTTCTTTTTTCTTTTGTTTCTTTCTCTTCCTCCATCTCTATCGTTCTGTCTCTCTCTTTTCTCATTCACTAATGCGCACACGTGCACACACCTCCCTCTCTTTCTCCCTCCCCCTCTCCCTCTCTCTCTCTCTCTCTCTCTCCCTCCCTCTCCCTCTCCCTCTCTCCCTCTCTCCCTCCCTGTGTGTCTGGATACCAAACTGTCCACAAGGTTTTGGTGAATCACATCAGTACCTGTTCATTCTCAGGTTTTCTATGTATTCTCACTTGTTGGACCTTGACTGTGCCTTCAAAAGTGTGTGTGTGTGTGTGTGTGTGTGTGTGTGTGTGTGTGCGCACGCGCGCACATATGCGTGCGCATGCACCCATGGATGAAAGAGAAAATATAACAGAAAGGAAAATGGGCAACAGAGTGTGTAGGTGATTGACTTGAGGGTTGAATTGTGTTCGGTAGTTCATTCGTTAAAAAAAATACTTGTTGCTTGTGTATCCATGTTAATTGCATTTGGACGCATATCGTGTGTGTGTGTGTGTGTGTGTGTGTGTGTAAAACCCACAGTCTGTGGTGTAGCAGAGTGTCCAGACAGTACTCTGGGTTGTGCTCCCTGTCTCTGGACTTTGCATGCGCGCACACACACACACACACACACACATACATAACGTAGTGCAGGCAAAACGTGCACTTTTGCCACACTTTCCATCACCCGCTGTTTGCATCACCTTGCTAATGTAATCACTGTGTCCCATCTTTAGAATCACTCTAAATGAATTCCTCTCAGAGAAGTTGAGGTCCAAATCCTTTTTCCTTTCCAGTTTTTTCCCCTCTCAAAGCTGAAGTCATGGTAGATTAGCACGGAGGTTACGCTCCCTGGACAAATTGTGTGAAGTTATCCCTTTGATTTGAGATGTGAACCCTCTGTGGATTTCGATCGATTCTCAAGCTGAGACGGCTGAACGGCGGCTGGAATGCTACTTAGATGCGAACGGCGTGCTCCACATATGGTTTGCAGAGGATTTCCTCCGTGATGTGTTTTAACAAAACGTTTTGTAGTCTTTCTGCTTTGTCTCATACCTTTCATCTCCATGTTTGATGCTCGCAATTGTGTCTTTTTGTGCGGATGCTGTTTAAGACGCTTCCCCTCTCCGGATGAAAAAGTTGAACTTATCTCCAGCAGGCCGCCGGGTTGCTGAGTGATCTCAGGGCCGGCTTGAGGTTTTGCCCAGATATGAAACCAATAAATGTCAAACAAAAGTGTTGAACTTTGATTAAGCTCTAAAGAAATCACCCCTTTTCCCCCACCTCAGTGGAAATACAATATTCTGCTTGGCTAACACACATGCTGTCCACATGTATAATCATATTAGACCTAATGATGTTCCAAAGCAAAAGTGATAGGGTTCAGTCTTGAAGTCACTCATTTAAATCCCCTACCAGCTGCAAACATCTGGATCAGGGTTGTGAATGAGAAACATGGCCATCTCTCTCAATGACTGCTACTGAGGCACAGCGCTTTTTCAACCCTTTTCTTATTTCAGGCGAGATGTTAATTTGCCAACGATGGAGGACGGAGTGTGCTGCATCGTAGTCTGATGCTTGTGTGTACATTTATCATCTTTTGATCAACTGACTGTTGTGGAGTGAGAAAACAGACAAACGGTCGGTTTCATCTCTGTTTCGTCCGGGTTCAAGGGCAATTTGGTTTACGATGCCATCACCGCCGAGATAACGCTTGTGGCCTGTGCGATGAAATGTTAACAAGAACCTTAACGCACTAAATAAATTTATTCCAAATACAGACAGAAAAGACTCCAGGCGACCTTGTCATCACACCACAATTTGTTATCCAATGAGCTTATTTTCCAGAAAGTTAGCATGCTTTTCATACTGTAGGAAACCGAGAATATCAGGTTCAGGTCTCAGAGTCCGGGGGTGTTGGATGGAGAGTTGGAAAGTCATTTAGAGTCCCTTGACCTCTGGTTAAGGCCTCGACTAACACACATGCAGCTTAGCAGATCTATCTTCCCTTCAACACAGACCCAGGACCGACATTATCAACACCAAGCATCTGCTGCTAGTGCGTGTGTGTGTGTGTGTGTGTGTGTGTGTGTGTGTGTGTGTGTGTGTGTGTGTGTGTGTGTTTCCCTATGCATAGTGCAATACCTAATTGAGGGAAACTGACCACAGAAAAAAGTGGGGGGGTTTGTGTGTGTGTGTCCCCTTATCTTAGAGTAAATGTGTGTGACTATCTCCATATCTGTGTGTGTGTGGACACAGATCCACATGGAAGTGTGTGTGTGTGTGTGTGTGTGTGTGTGTGTGTGTGTGTGTGTGGGCAGGGCAGGGCATGGAGAAAGACGATACAACAGTCACTGTCACAAGTGATGGAAGTCACACTGACACTGATGTGAATAACATCTCGGTGCTTGGGGGCTGCCTGCCCAGGTGGTTTCCCGTTCCTCCATGGAAAGTGTTGGAGGCACAAGGAGGCAGCCCTGGCGCAATTGTCAACCGAAAACCGTTCACTTACAACAGTCATTAATTTTGAACAAGCTGCATGAAGATATGCATCAACATTGGACTTTTTATGTTTTTCCTTGGAAAAATGTCTTGAGCGGATGCTGGAAAGACATGCCCTACTACTTTGCCCCTCCTGGCTGTTCTGCTCGGTTCATTTTGCAAGTTCCCCAGTGAAGTACAATGCGAAGTCAGCGATTACAACTTGGAGCTCTGCCATGGCCATAATGCCCACTAGGTGGTTCTTCTGGATAATAGTTGATGTTTATGTAGCCCAGAAATGCCCGTAGATGAGGTGAGCTGTGACCGAGCACGGTGTGAGTGCGAGGTGGGGCTTTTACTTGTGTGACAGGCCGACTGGTTTCAGTCTGCTAGCTCAGTGTCTCTCTTAAATGTGGCCGGAGGTGTGTTTAACAAGCTCAGGTCAGGTTAAAAAAACATAGTTTGTAAAGGTATCAACAGACCCAACTTCAGGGCTATTAGGGGACACAAAAGCGGTGGATGACCTTTGGTGAACCCTGCACTCCTCCACACATGAGACCCAAACTGAGGCATACCCTCCTTGTTTGCCTCCCCCTCTTTTTCCTCTCTCCTTTTTTACTCCTCTCCAGGTGGAGGACCTCGACTGCAGAACCATGAGGTCTGCTAAACCAGTGTTTTGAGTATGTGCGTGCGAGTACTGTATTTTTGAGCGCAGTGCATTCGTGTGGGGCAATAAAGCTCTGCTAGTGTACTTTGCTGCATTGTGTCATCCATACGCATGTGTTTGTCTTCATGCAGGTGTTTGTGCAAATGTGTTGTTTGTGCATGCCAGTGGTTCCTCGGTGCTCTTTTTGCAGGAATCGGCTGCCTGAAGATAGTCAGTCAACTCGTCGATCCATCAGTTAAATTTGGGTGGGTCTAATTGGTCACCTGTCCTTAGCTATGTGTTATAAGCTAGCTACTTTTGTTCTCCACTGACTGAGCAGGGTAATTAAAGTCAAAGTTCTATAACAAATATATTTGACCCATTGGAAGGGTTCCGGGTAGCAGCCTGTACCCTTTTTATCATACTTTGACATCCATCCATCCATCCATCCATCATCAAAGCCACTTATCCCGATAGGGGTCACGGGATGCTGGAGCCTATCCCAGCAGTCATTGGGTGGCAGGCGGGGAGACACCCTGGACAGGCCGCCTGTCCATCACAGGGCCCACACACACACACATTCACAACTAGGGACAATTTAGTATGGCCAATTCGTTTGACCTACATGTCTTTGGACTGTGGGAGGAAACCGGAGCACCCGGAGGAAACCCACACAGACACGGGGAGAACATGCAAACTCCACACAGAGGACGACCTGGGATGACCCCCAAGGTTGGACAACCCCGGGGGTCGGACCCAGGACCTTCTTGCTGTGAGGCGACCGCACTAACCGCTGCGCCACCGTGACGCCCTAGGTTGGTCCAGACCAGCTAAAATCACAGAAGAACAATCTCGTGACCTAAATGGGGAAAATCTCTATAGACATTCTCTCGGAAACCACATGTATCAACGAAACCCTTGATTCCAATGGACCAATGAAACTTTGGCACCTAGCGTTTTGATTACCTCCGGTGTATACAACCCTTAAATGCAGCTAGCACTGTTCTGGCAACCATGCCACAGACCCTATCCCCCACTCTTCCTCACTCTCGTGCACGCACACACACACACACACACACACACACACACTGATAAGCACGCAAACTTGGGAAAGTGAAAGCGAGGTTTTCCACTCTGCTGTTTGAAGTCAGGAAGTTGGTAAGCCCTTATTGTCCATAGCTGTCATGTGTAATGTAGGAGTATATGCCATATACATGTGTGAGAGAGGAAAAAATGTGTGTAGAGCGGATAAAAGGAGTTCGTGCGAGAGCGTACATGTCGGTGAAAGAGGGTGTGCGAGTTTGTGCCCATGCACACACGTACACAATATCCATTTTCTGCACTTCAAAGTGCAGACCAGCTAAACTCACAGCCTTCCTCATTTCTTTTTAAGGCTGGAAGGCCGTAATGGCCAGGGACATAAAGTGTAGGCCCCAAACTCCTTCTCTCTCTCTCTCTCTCTTCATGCACACACACACACACACACACTCACACATCAACACACACCGGCGCACACGGTAATCCAATCAGTACAACAGCCCATCCTGGATCCAGGGATCAGTTTTACACTCACTGATCGGATTATATCACCTATATGACACACATCTGATCATTTCTCTCCTGCTTTGAAACGATTAAACCACATGGAATATGATTTCTTTTTTCCTTTAGTTTTGATAGTAATGAAAAGATCAGATCTGTATCGCACAGGTCAAAAACCTTGGCAAATGGAACATGGTCTCTTCTATTTGAATTCTTTGAGGTGCACTTGATCTGTCATCACACTTAAAAAGCCTTTAGTCAAGGTAACTCAGCTTAATTGTCAAACCAAATGTACTTTGTGTGCTGCGTTGTAAGATATACTGAAGTAAAGTCAAGCACACATAATAGTGACATTATGTAAACTTTGAGTCAGCACGTCGGTGACACTTTGACAGGATATATATTTTATTGACAATCACATTAGCTTCTTGAAAGGTTGAACCTCATAACCCATTTGGTTATGAGGCAGTCTTCCTAACATCTTACCCACTCACATCCCATAGCCAAACGTTAATGTGGACTTGATAAGGCTGGGACAGAACCTCCATGCCAGTTTTTGCCGTTGTTCTTCAAAGCTTTCATTTTATATACAACCACGGACAAGTCTGTTTAGACATACCTGTTGCCAAGGTCTTGGTGTTTTGCTTTAACACTGGGCTGCATCAGCTGTTGCAACACCAGGGGTGGATTCAGAGTACGTGCATGCATGATGGACAGTGATGGCCATGGCAGGTGAAAAGATGAGATTTGAAGCTGGGGTGTAAATTGAGCTCAGGTTCAAAGCAAGGCGACTGTCTGGGACTAAGATTTATGTGGTGACAAAGCCACAGCCTTTGAATCAAGCTACGCTGACTAGAAACTAGAACAGAGAAGACAATAATTTGGGTTTTTTGTGTATTCTATACCATTTGTGTCGGTGTGTGTTGTATTTGTATGCGCTTTGTGGTATGCTTAGTATATATATATATATATATATATATATATATATATATATATATATATATATATATATATATATATATGATATGTAAGAAGGTATTTGTATGAACGAGTGTGACCAAGTATAAAAAGTGTCGGGGTATTTTTGCATGTGCGTTTGTGTGTGTGTGTGTGGGGGGGGTAGTGATGGGGTGCTCACAACCAGTAAAGTTTTTTTTTGTACTTTGCTTAAGTACATAGTATGGAATCCATTTTGTGTCTGCAAGTTTATGCACAAGTGTATTGGACCTCCAGACTGGGGGCCCATGTTCCCTTCCTGCGTTCATTTCCCTCTCCTTCGCCTCTGTGGACAAACCAACTCTGCAGCCCCTTTGCTGTGAGGGTGTATGTGTGTGTGTGTGTGGGGGGGGGTGCACACAAACCTCCAGCCAAGACACAGGAACCAATTCCACGGTGAACACATAATCATTACAGCGCCCGTTGCACTTAAAAGCAGAGGAGGCTTGTGGAGGGAGCACATTTGTTGGTTTTTGTCATTTTTGCACCGTCAGAAGTGGTTACGAAAACGCATATAAGTTTGCTGCTGCCAAAAAAATTGTGGGCTCCCACTTTTGGATGCTTGATAACAGAGGGGTTTATTTAAGGAAACTGTAACCCATGAAACCTATTGGTCCGTAACTATAAATCACACAAGATTGTTTTAAAAGCTCCCATGGTCGACCTCAGCACGGCGTCTGTGATTTGGATATCTGCTCATCAATCATTATCGTCATGTGGACGCTTTCATCCAGCTCATAGAGAAATTTTTTTTTGTTGCTGTTTTCACCCTGTGACCAGGCAGGTTCACTGAGAAATTACTGTAAAAGTCAGGAATGCTTTGCTGTCAATAGGGAAAATGTAATACCTTGTGGATTGCTGTAGGGAAATTCTCCTCTTGCTTGACCATTCCAGGAAGGTCAGAAGGTCCTTGTGTCTAATCCTAAGCCTGAAAATGGGGTCAAGAAAGGTAAGAGCTCCAGAGGAGGAATCCTTGCCAACATGGCGCTTGAACCTAGCTTGAACCTAGGGCCTGGATTCACAAACCTCTTCCTAAGGTACAATTTGAAGGGATAGTTTGGATTTTTTGAAGTCTATTTTATACTCACCGCTCATGTAGCGCATGAGTACCACCTCGGAGTGGATTATCCAGCTCACTACATGGCTTTACCATACAAAAGAAGTCAATAAATCGACAGAAAATAATCATTGAATATTATTTTGACTAGACTTCTTACTGTATATTTAGCTTGCTAACATTAGCCTACAAAGGTTTCATGGAGCACATTAATTTTGAACAGAAAAGGAATGGTGACCAACCACAAGATACTTTAATTGACCGATCAGAGTTGAGTATTAAACATAGCTGTGTGATTATGTAATTTGGCTCAGAATACTATGACCTGTATATATTTTTAGTGTTTGCCAGCCTGATGGGTATCAAATCACTTAACCTTTGACCCTTGCAGTGTTGCCCCCTACTCATTAAGGACCTGTCACGAGGTCCACCGGTTCATCTAGTTCATAACCTTAGATCCCATCTCCCCAATTACCCGCAGTACTTATACCAGTCCCCTTTCACTTTCCCTCTGCCAGGTTTTCTAGTGTGTTAGGCCAGCGACCTATCCAGCGGTTTTCTTGGGAGCATTCTGCCTGACCTGCCCGTGTTTTGACTCTGCTGCCTGATTTTTGGACTCTGTTTCTTCTGCCTGCCCCTTGTCTGTTCTGGTCGCCTGTTTTGAACTGACTCCCTGGTAACCTGAACTGAACTGATCTGAATCTCTTTTCCCGCCTGCCTGCTCCTTGTCTGTTTTGGTCATGAATTGAACTGTTTACCCAGTATTCTGACCTCTGCCTGCCTTTTGACCTAAATGACCTAAACCTGCCTGTCTTTGAGTCGTACTTCTGGGGTTTTCGTCTGCCAAGCTCCCTTAAGTCATTACAGTACAATCTGACCAAACATGAACCCAGTGGACTCGGAGGTAGTACAGAAGGAAGTGATGGTGCAAGCCGCAGCATGGAGTCCATCCGAGAGCAATTGCGTTGCCGATCAGGATTCCCGTTGCCAATCAGATCCTGCCACCACTCCTCCCGCAACCCCCAGTTCCCTCTTTATTCATGTCTGAAACACGTGTGATGCTGCTGGAATGCTAGTCTGGGGCTCCTGGTTACTGTTGTCCATTCCTGGTGCGATGCTCTCTCATTTTTTGAGCTTCAGCCTTTCCCACTGAGCAGTCCTAGGTGGCGTACATCACCTCCCTTCTCTCTGGGAAAGTCAAGGACTAGGAAACCACCGGATCAGAGAAAAACTTGCCTGCCTGCTCCCCGGTAAATTCTTTCTCCCCCGAGCTCCGTAAGGTCTTCGACCATGTGACTCCCAGTAGAGCGGTGGCTCAGGAGTTGCTCAACTCTTCCAGGGGGGAAGGACAGTTGCAGAGTACTCCAAGTTTCACACCGTTGCAGCTGAAAGTGGCTGGAACGCCTCCTCCCTTCTTGATGCATTTTACCACAGGCTTTCCCATCACATCAAAGATGAGCCAGCGGTACTAGATCTGCCTTATAATCTCGATTCCCTTGTAGCCCTTGCCATCTACATCAATGGACATCTCCATGTTCCGCATTCCCAGCACAGCCACACTCTCTACCCCACTTCCAGCGATCTTCACCCTCAGAGGCCCAGAGCATCCCTAGTGGCTCTCCTCAGCCTTTGCAGTTGAGCCGGGCCCAACGCTCTATGTAGGAGACAGCGCCGACTGCGGGCTAACCGGTGCATTGTGGCCAGGACAGCCATTTTGTCTCATCTTGTCCAGTAAAAGACATGGTTCACCAGTCTTCTAGAGGGCACTGGTGAGCCGGACCATTGACTCTGATAAGCCCTCTTAACCTGTCATCCATGCTCGTCTTTGCTGTTCCAGACTGGAACACCCATTCAACATCCTTATTGACTCTGGCGCTGCCGCCCACCTTTTATACAAGATGCTGCCCACTCAGCCGGGGATCGACCGGGAGCTCCGGGAGAGACCCATCCTCATCACTGCTCTTGACAGCCATCTTCCCTGCTGGGTTACCCATCAGTCATTCCCTCTCCAATTGAGCATGCAAGATAATCACACCGGTAAACTCACCTTTCATTGCATTCATGCACCACAGCAACCCGTTGTTCTGGGCTATCCTCGGCTAAGGAAACATAATCCCCACATAGACTGCTCATCCGGAACCATCCTTTAGTGGAGCTCTCACTGTCATGCTGTCTGTCTCAAGTCTGTTCCTAGTTTGCCTACCCCCGCCGATTTCCCAGATCTTTCTGTTATTCCCAAGGAATACCTAGATATTAAAGGGGTGTTCAACAAGACCCATGCCACTGCCTTGCCATCTCATTGGCAATAAAACTGTGCCATTGACTTGCTACCTGGCACGTTCCCCAAAGGGAAGGCTCTACTCCTTTTCGGCCCCTGAAACTAAGGCTATGGAGCAATATATCAATGATGCACTGTCGGAGGGGATAATCCAGCCCTCCTCATCTCCTGCAAGTGCAGGGTTTTTCTTGGAGAAAAATAAGTCCCTGAGACCTTGCATCGACTGTAGGGGGCTCAACAACATTACTGTCAAAAACAGGTACCCTCTTCCCCTCATCTCCTCTGCTTTTCAACTTTTGCAAGAAGCTACGATCTTTTCTAAACTTGACCTCAGAAATGTGTATCACCTCATATGCATCAGAGAGGGGGATAAGTGGAAGACAGCTTTCAATACCCCCAGCGACCATTACAAATACCTGGTTATGCCATTCGGTCTCACCAATGCCCCTGCAGTGTTTCCAGGCCTGGACAACAATGTGCTTCGGGATATACTCGATGTCTGTGTATTTATATATTTAGATGACACTCTGATGACATTAATTTCTTTCTAAAACCAAGCAGAAATACGTATACTTGATGCATGTGCACCTGATGCACGTGCATCAGGTGCTCCAGAGGCTCCTGGAGAATCAACTGTTTCTTAAGGTGGAGAAAATCAATTTCACATCCCAGAGATGTCCTTCTTGGGGTCACGATCTGGCCCATTCCTTCAACCCATAAAGAGCTCCAACAATTCCTGGGGTTTGCGAAATTTTATTGTCAATTCATCCGGAACTACAGTTCAGTAGTAGCCGAACTGCTCTCACCTCCCAAAAAGCCCTCTTCCAATGGTCTTAGGTGGCTGATCGGCATTCGGCAAGTTAAAGGCACATTTCACCTCTGCCCCCATTCATATCTTCCCAGACCCAGCCCGTCAATTCATAGTGGAGATAGATGCCTCAGATACAGGTGTTGGAGCAGGTAAACTGACCTAGGTAAATTGTTTTGTGACCTTAACCTGCCTGTATTTGAGTCGTTCTTCTGGATTCTCATCTGCCAGTCTCCCTTAAATCTTTACAGGACCAAATAAAGCAGTTCTCCTCACTTCCTAACAAGGGGACGTGTGTGAGGTTTTTGCAGGCCACTGCTGATGTCACATTAACATATTACCTATCACTCCTTGTTGTGCTGTTAGAGAATCCTGAGTATTAAAAGTGCCTATGAGAGCTTGAATTTTTGAGTATAGCAGACAATATAGAAGACAAGGGCTTCCTATTTTAGTCCACCCTAGGAATGGTGGTGTCTTGAACTGAGAACCTTTTCAGACATGCTCATAGTTATTATGCTAACCTAATTACATGTTAGCAACCATCCATGTTTAAAATTTGACCCACAATACCTCTGTCTGAGATCTGTCATCTGCTGTGCACTTATACCCTCTGAAGAGAACTGCATATTAATTACTTGGGGACTTGTTGTTTCTCTGTTCATGTTTTATGTATCTTTCCTCTGTCTCCTTCACCTCATACACGCATGTTGATATGGTTGTCTGTGTGTATGTGCGTGCGTGTGTGTGTGTGTGTGTTCGTGTGTGTGTGTGTGTGTGTGTGAATACGTATGGATCTGCCCATCTCTCAGTGGAGTATGACAGGGAGCTCTCTCCACAGCGGCGTCACCACAAGGAGTTTAAGTTCAACCTGTCGCAGATCCCCGAGGGTGAGGCCGTGACCGCAGCAGAGTTCCGCCTCTACAAGGAGTGTGTGAGCCGAGCCTTTCGCAACGACACCTTCCTTCTCAAAGTCTACCAGGTGGTGAAGGAACACCCCGACAGGTGAAACACGCCGACGCATACACGGTTTATATGAACAGGCATTTCACGGATTTGCCCCAGCTGTGTAATTGTGAGTAGGAATTGAGGTATTTGTACAACACATTCACACAGACACACAATACCAAGCACACCCCTGACAGAAAGGATAAAACAAGGAAGGATCAGTTTGCCATCAGTCACACGTAAGTCTAGAAAAACATCATTTAACTGACTGCGGGATAGATGTTTTTTTTTTTTTTTGGCACAACAGTCAACCCCACTCTCTCTCACATTCTCTCTCTCTCTCTGTGTTAAACAAACTTTGGGATCCTGCTGTCTTCTGGGTAATATAGAATCACGCTTAACCACAACATTACAGAAATAGCAAAGCAACAATACCCCCCCACCCCCACCCCGCCGCCGCCCACCAAGAGAGCAAGGCTAACACACACCAGACATTTACGTTGCAGATGCAGGGTAGATAAATATCCAATAAGACTGCCTAGTGATGTTCGTGTTTTGTTAAACCTCGACCACTAAGTGCCAATATTTTGAGGGTCTCTCATGCTGTATCCCAGTTTATTATGGTTAACTATAGTAAACGCAGGATTGTCGAATGCATTGCTTTGTAGTCTCGTACTATAGGCTTACTTAATTCAGTCATTGTGTGCCCATATGTCCAGCGCACCATAGGTTCAAAATGAAGTTTGCAAAACCCCAAGGGCTTTGGAAAGATGCATTTTAGAATGAAGAATTTATTAACAGAAGCAAAAAAATAGGACGAATTTGTCACCTACCTGATAGGTTTCAATCTCTACTGAATAAAAAAATGATCAATTTCCTTTTTTCATTTTATTTTGTTTTTTTATTTTTTTTAACCTGGGGTTGCGTCCCTGGCTGAAGTTGATCCAATTTGAGGTTCAAGGATTTAAAACATCTCAGCTCTTCCGCACTAAATGTCGGTGAAGTGTATTTTTCTGTACGTCAAAGGGTTTCCATGGGTATCAAGAGCTACTTATTTGCTGCATTCCTTTATCCCTACAATGGGCGGTTTATGTTCTGCAGCCTGAAGGCGAAGCCCTTTATTTTTGGAGATATTTGGAGATTAAAGGGCCCATATAGAGTATCTCCAATTTCTGTATTATTGTAGGACAGGTTTTTTTTTTTTACCTTGAAGAAAATTACAGCCCGGACAGTTGGCTATCAGATGGAGAAGCATTGCTCCTGCATTGCTTTGCGCTTTGAGGGTGGGTGGGTGGGGGGGTATTCAAAGCACGGGATATAAAAGATATTTTCTGACAAATTTATTTACAATCTCCTCGGCTTTGCAGTTGTAACAGCTTTGGGTGTACATCCTAATCTTTATTAAGCGCATTTAGTTAGTGAAAGCTTCTTAAGCAACAAGGGGTTGAACGTTGGTATGACAAGCAACCGCTGCTAAAGGCACACTTACGCTGCATTGTAGTTGCAAGATGAATAAGAATAAAAGCCCGTGGAAGGTGTTATTGGTCTTGGGTAAGGTCTTTTGTTTCGCTGTGTGAGAAACTGTACTTTTGCAAACTTTGATCAGCAGGGAGCCTATTATCTTTCTCTACCTCCTCCCTCCTCCGAAGGCCCGACTCCTTTATAACTGCAAGCCATAATAACAGAGTGGTTAATTCATCTGACACTCTCTGTAGATTTAATTTGATTGGGGCGGTTTCTCTCGCAGCAGGCGAGGAATGTGAGAGATTTTGATGTTGGAAATGCAGCGCGGCTGAAATGGTACGAGAAAGGACAGGTTTTTTGTTTTGTTTGTTTTTTTGCGAATGCTGTTTTCTGCATGTTTTGTCATTCAGCAAAACACCATTTTCGGCCAAATTATTCTGCCCTCTTCTTAGGGACGTTGGCAAGCAAGATATTGTTTCTTGTTTATTTTACTACACTTGCCTCCTTTCTCGGTTTTGCCACCCAAATTAACTTCTGCCTAATATCAATTCTGACCGAAATGCATATGGGAAACATCAGTCTTTATATCACAATCTTGACTTGGTATTGGCATTTGGATCCAAATCATGTTCATCTTGCTCTTGAATGGACATTTACAGCAAACCTGTCATGATCTTAAAACAGTCCTAACAATAACACGGGTACTTTTCACTGAAAGGTGAATCAGTTCATCTGGACACAATGTTTGTAGAGATAAATGTTGTGTCCAGATGAACTGATTCACCTTTCTGTGATCTCCTTACCTGGATTATTGAGCATGCATAAAGACGACGTTTCTATCGTGACATAGCAGTCGTCAGTGTTTCAGGACCTTTCACCAGTTTGAATGATGAAAGCACGTAGAATAACCACATTGAATAACACTCTCCCACATTGTATTTTTTTAACAGTCATCGACAAGCTCCATAAAGAACATTTATTGAAACAAGAACCACAGTTTTGACCCTTGACCTTATTATTCCACTTCATTTAAGTAGTCAGTCAATAAGAAGTTTTACAGTAGGGTTTTAGTACTCCGTAACCCACAGGCACCTCTGTGACGGACCTCCTGCCGTTCTTCATCAGCCAAACGGCGGCTCTGATGATGAGGCGGAAACTTTGGCGTACCGGCCCATGCTGTGTCAAATGGGTTAACTTACCAGTAGGGTGGCAAAAGGGGGTGGGGTGGGGGGGCGGTGTGTGTGTACATGCATGTGTGTGTTTTTGTACGTGTATGTGTATGGGGTAGTGCATAAGTGATAGGTGGAGGGGAATAGGGAATGGAGCCTCATATGGAAACCGTCAGAGAGACTCTCATTAATGAACAATAAAGAGAAGCTGCCGGCGCATGACTGCAGGGGCATTCCCAGAACACCTGGGTGATTGTGGGGCTTTGATGTCGGGGTGGGACAAGGGTTCGACTGCCTCGGTGCTGTGTCATTACTACTGTTATGGACAGGCCCTCTCATCACCGACAACCTGTCCTTCTGTCCATTTTTATGTTTTTTTTTGTTTCCATCTTTTCTCTTTACAATAAAACCAAAGTCACTTTTAAGACATAGAAATATATTTCATTCCTTCCTCTCCCACGTTTTATGCATTTTTGCAATAATATTGATAGCATGACTTCCTCCCTATAAAATATTCTTAATGATATTAACACACTGACAACCTGATACCACAGCCTGAATTCCTTTCTCTTTCCTGTTCCTCAGAGATGGACCATATGGTCAATGCTACAGTCGATTACAATATAAACCAACATTTTACTGTAACACTTATAGTATTCTCATTACTGCTATGTTGTTATGTTACCCTTATACAAACCCAGAATTCCTTCCTGTCCCCCCATTCCCCAAAGAGGTAGCTCTGCTCTGTGTCCTACACTATATATAGTACAATACACTATTGTTACTCAACTCTACGCCACTATATACCACTGCACTCCATACCTATAATAAAATTACCTTACATTTTACAACCAAGCATACAGCAGTACATTCAAAGTCTATATATACAGTCACATGCACTTTGGGTCAGCATGTATTAAACAGTATGTAAATGTGAGATATAAATGCATTTTTCTTCATGTTGTGGATTTGAGAGACGCCTGCTGTTATCCGAGACCAAACCTCATATTTTTCCTTCCTTCCTTTTTCCTCGCTTGCCCAGGGAGGCAGATCTGTTCCTACTGGAGACTCGCAGGCTGTGGGCGGCAGAGGAGGGCTGGCTGGAGTTTGACATCACCGCCACCAGCAACCTGTGGGTGATGAGTCCCACACACAACCTGGGCCTGCAGATCAGTGTGGAGACCAGTGGTGGTAAGGGTTGAGGGCATTTAAAGCGAATGGACCCTTCTTTAACACTCCCAGCCCTCGCAGATTCAGTGTCACCCTGAGCAGATGCGCTGTGGGAGTAAATGGCAACACTTTATTTGAAGGAGTGTGCATAAGACTGACATGACATGACACCTGTCATGAACATGACGGAGGCTTTATGAATGTTTGACTGTTGTCATTAAGTGTCATTCGGTCAAATATGTCATTTTTAATATGAAGTTGACATCATTTGAGATGTCTGTTTTCAGTTTGGTCGAGCAGTTCGGTCCCACTCGGGTTGCTACAACAAAGACATCTCAAACAATTTCAACGTTGCATTAAAAAGGATATAATTGACCGAATGATAGTCAGTGACAACAGTCATAAACATTCATAAAGATTCCTTTATGTTCACGACAGGTGTCATGCCATGGTTATGATGGTGTCATGTCAGTCTTATGCACACCCCTTCAAATAAAGTGCAAGACAAGGTTGAGATTGTTTGAGATGTCTGTTTTCAAGCTACAGATTGGTGATGGTGTTGTGAACAGGTAGTAACCATCTCCATTTTTTTAGCTCTGCATAATTACAGAATCAGAATAATATTTATTTCCAAGTACAAGAACATGCAAACTTTACATCTTAAGTTTTAACTGCATTATGATAGCAAATAAAATTTAAGTTTAAAAAAAAGTTAATGATGAAATAAGACATGTTTCAGAACTTTTACAGTTAAGGTGCTCTAGTTCTTATTTTGCACTTGATATTCAACATAGCGGTATTTAGAAAAATCTGTGTTTGATCATAGGCTGACTACTCAGTCCTCATGCCTTAATATGGCTAAATTGGCAGTAAAAACAAAGTTTGCAAGAACGTATGGAGCTTTATAGGGAGCCTTTTGTTAAGAGTTTCACAAGGGTGGTGTTTGCTAGTAAAAAGTCTGGTTTTTCCCTTCCATTTCAGGATGAAGTTCACAACTTGTACTATAGTGGGTGATACCATTTCCTTTTATGTACTCTTACTCCGCTAATGGGTTTTTGTATTCATCCGACAACAAATTACAAATATACCTCCAACAAATGTGCCATATTCTCCAAAACAGGGCAGAGCATCAGCTCCAAGGAGGCAGGGCTGGTGGGTCGGGACGGTGCGCTTGAGAAACAGCCTTTCATGGTGGCCTTCTTCAAGGTAAGCGAGGTGCACATCCGCACCGCGCGTGCTACGGGCAGCAAACGGCGCCAGCAGAACCGTAACCGATCAACACAACCGCAGGAGGGTTCAAGAGGGCCCAGCCCGGCAGGTGGGTCTTACTTTTGCTATACAAACACTCAATGCAAGCTGACTTCATTGCACAGCACAAGACTGCCAGACTTACATCAGTAGTGGACTGCAAACCTGTTGAGGTCAGCGGACGGGCGGCACGTGTTTGAAGTATCCAGTCTGAGGGGTTGGATGAATTGGAGCCGACTACGGTCGGATTTCTCTCTAATCAGCCCATGCACATCAGATGAAAATCCGAGGCTGGGCATGATGTCTAAAATCTGGTTTTACTATAGATACTCTTTACTGATTAAGGGTACTGAAACCAGACGTAGACGTATGGCCACAACGACCTATGCATGAATATAGTAGTAGCCATTGTTGTCCCTCTACTCTGTAGTAATGCTGCCTTAGAGCTGGGTATTCCACTTGACGTTGTTTATAATGAAATACAGCTAACCTATAAAAAGTGAGACTCTGTACATCCAAATATCACATCTAATGTTTAAAATCCTAAATCCTGCCTCTTGATCATGGACACTGGTATCCTGTAAAGAAGTTCTCAGAGGCGTTTGTATGATGTGCTATCACTAATGTGAAGGTCTGCGGAAGTTCTCCTAACAGTGAGAGAGAACTGATGGGTTTGTTTTAGTCAAAAGGCTAAATATTTCTGAGTGTGAGCTGAAGAGATGGCGTTAAAGTGGCAGTAGACAACTTTTTTGCTTTAACTTGTCCTTATAAAGTAAATGTTGATTGCACAGTGTAATGGCTATTGAATAATGAGACCTTTGGCGCATAGCTTGGTTCCCTATAAGCCTCACTTTCAGCCTTATAGGGAACCAAATTCTGTCTGCCACTGGTATGATCTTGTGGGAAAATGAAGGCCCGAATTACAGCACAAAAGAAGTGAGTCAACCATTGTGCAACCAAAATAGGGAGAGGATAGTACTTTTGTTTTTCCTGATAGCTATTGGTAGCTATCCCCGGTAGTGGAAATGGCAGACGGTGGAACAACCGAAGTGACAGTGGAAACTCTACCCGGCAAAAGTAAAAGAACTCTGTTGATGGAGGAGGTAAAGAAGGTGGAGAGGGAGAGTGATAGAAACGGAGGTAAAACAAGAATGAACCTCAGATGGGCATTCACTCGCTGGAGTGAGCTGTGGTGTTGAATCGAACTCTTTTTTCCCCCCCTCGAGATCTGTTTCCCCCTGGCCAGACAAAAGCGTTTGCATGGAAACAGGTTAGCTATCAGTTACGATTAGGTTAAGGTAAGAGTCAGGGTTAGGTTGAAGTTAGGTCAAGGTTAGGTTGAGGTTAGGTTAAGGTTAATTAAGCACCCCGATGTTGTATTGAACTCTGGTTAGGGGGAAACAGATCTCAACAGGAAAACAGAGTTTGGTACAACACCCGGGACTTGAAAGGGTTCCAAACCAACATTCAGTTGGCATTCTTTCACAGCCTGCCTACTTATTAATTCTACCGGATTTTTTACTCTGCCTTTATAATAGAACTGCAATCGGGTTTCTAGTTCAAATTGGGATTCTTACGGCTGCTTTAAATGAATTGTGGTAAAGAGGGAGAATGAATTTGAGACTGGAAGGTGAAAGTGAGGAAGGTAAATATAACGTGTGTGAGCCAGATTAAAAGATGAAGACAGACTAAGAAAGGTTTGTGAAGAGAGCGAGAGATGCAGGTCACAGTGGTAAATTCTGACATTGAGAGAGACATGAAAAGAGAATCACTCTCGATGAGTGACCTTATCCCTCGA
This sequence comes from Lampris incognitus, assembly GCF_029633865.1. Lineage (NCBI taxonomy): Eukaryota > Metazoa > Chordata > Actinopteri > Lampriformes > Lampridae > Lampris > Lampris incognitus. Next base: position 18,906,515 of record NC_079229.1, on the reverse strand, counting down.
TCCCTGTTCATCGACCCTGTCTCCCACCCTCATGCTCGGCAGAAGATATAATGAGCAGCCCTTCAAATTAAATCAAGCCCCTATCCTCCCACCTTTCAGCCGCTGCTTATTTATTGCCAGCCTTTCTATCATTTAAAACCAGGCTTATCTTGTGTTGCTTCAGCGAGTAATTAACAGGTAAAACCAGCGCTCAGCGATGCTGTTATTAATATCTCTCCGATCCTTGGCTAACTTGACAGATGAAGCATAATACTAACACACTAAGCCCTTAAGACTCTGGATCAGAAAAGAAACTGCTGAGTTTACAGAGAAAGAGGAGTGATTTACCTCTGCCTTGCTGCTTCTGTAACCTCACTTAATGGCTATACCATCCTTACGCTATATAGATGCGTTTGTTGGGGGGAACTTGAGTTTGTCTTGACTGTTTCTATGAAAACCCATTGCTGAACATTTTTGGCTCCAATTTCTGTTTGTGTAGCGCTTCTGCAGCTCCAGCTCAGTGAGTTACAGTGCACTCCAGCTTGCACAATAGGTTGTAGGTTAAATTACTGTTGGGTTTCTGCTCAGTTGTTGCATTAGATGAAAGCTACAACAGTCATAACAGAGAACAAAGATTCATCATCGATTATTGTACAGGACGGCTAAAAGTTTCATCGTGTTCTTGGATGTAGCCTCACTCATCTTCCCAGCTGTCGCCTTTGGCTTGAGGCATCTTTAAATGTCTTAAGACATTAAGTTAGGATGTCTTGAAAACATAATGATACGAGGGCGTCTCAGTGGCCAGTTGGGCTCAGGTGCACACAATGCACTCTCAATATAAATAAAATTGTCGATGTCTCAATCATGTCTCCTCGCTCCCTCCTGACCCTCTCTATTTGGTAGTGTCTGGAATTATTTAAAGGGAAACGTCACAGTTTTTAACATGATCTCTTCCTCTGTGGTGTGTGTGTGTGTGTATGTGTTTCTATATCTATATATCTATATCTATCTATCTGTCTGTCTATCTATCTATCTATCTATCTATCTATCTATCTATCCATCTATCCATCTATCTATCTATCTATCTATCTATCTATCTATCTATCTATCTATCTATCTATCTATCTATCTATCTATCTATCTATCTATCTATCTATCTATCTATCTATCTATCTATCTATCTATCTATCTATCTATATATAGTAGGGATAACACTCCATTAGCAATTATAATACTGAGCAGTCTTCTGTGTGTCCCTGAAATGCTGCCAAAATTGTGCAGAAATGTCCGTCAGTGATGTCACTGGTGGGCAATCCGTGAACGTGAAAACTACAACCCTTACTTCCTGGTTTGCCTCTGCCTTTGGTAGGCCACATTGAAATAGGCTGCATTGTTTAGGAAAATGTGACTAACAAGTGCTACATACAGCTGTTGTAGCGGATGCCACCAAATGCCATGCAAAGACACCGAATCACAGATTTTCATCTGTGAAAATATTTAGAGATAACGCTGAAATGACTGATCATTTCCCTTTAAGTTAACCTTTAAAGAGCAGGTTACACTTCATTGATTTTTGAAGCTATACAGAATTATAATAGTCTAACAGGAAAATAACGGGTAACTCAATAATGTTTAGTCTATTCACAAAGAACAGTAAAAATATCCTTACCACGGCAGTCATATAGTCCGGTCATTGATTGGGGGGATTAGTTAGAGGCATAACGTGTCAACCGTATAAATAATGCATTATGATTAGTTGTGATGCTCCTCAAAATACCTAAATTAATCGAGTGCTACCAAAGAGTGCTGATAGTTGGTTGGGCTTTGGTGGACTTCTGTAGGTCAGGTTGCATTTTGAAAGATGAGAAAACCTTCTCTGATGTAAACCTCCTTGAAAATGTGCTCGGAGACTGTAACAAGGACAATCTGTTAAATATGTGTCCTGGCGGGTTGGACTTTACATAACCCAAAACATCAAGACCTCTCCGCCTCGCCGCTCGGGACGACAGGGAGTGTAAATATTTAGATCCTACACAGGAAGCGAGGAGGCCCCCCTCGCGACAGCCGAGTGTCCGCAGCCAGCACAGAACTGCTGGGATCGGAGGGGAATGGGAGGATCCGTGAGGAATTCAGGAGGGCATATGGTTCCAATACCGCATCACTCACTCCAGAGGAGGGGAGGAGGACAGGATGGATGGGGAGAGCATCCGTCTTGTGGAGCACTCGGAGGGAGAAACAAAATGTGGACGTTGTACCCCCATCCCCGCTATGTAAAACGCTACACCAGCTCAGGCCACGACAACTTTGTGGTTCACCTGTAGTTCAATAAACATTCATAATATTTGCTCAAAACATCTGAAATAACATCTGTTGAAGGCCATCAGGCGACAGCAGATTTTCAAATGTTCTAGCACGAACTAGTGTTTCAATAAAGGCCTTAAAATGTTATTTTCTAGATGGATGGATGGATAGATAGATTCTTTATTGTCCTGCAATAGAACATTTGTTGCCACAAACTGTCCATTAAAATACAATGCCGCCATACATTCACAGATATACATATATACATCCATACACTCACACGCGAGTACACACATGCAGCTCCATACTACAAACATATGTACATTACATTCAGTGGTACATGGGGAGACATTGCCTCAGTTTATATATCCATCCGTCCATTATCCAAGCCGCTTAGCCTACTCAGGATCGTGGGGATGCTGGAGCCTATCCCAGCAGTCATTGGGTGGCAGGTGGGGAGACACCCGGGAGAGGCCGCCGGGCCATCACAGGGCCGACACACACATTCACACACCTAGGGACAATTTAGTACGGCCAATTCACCTGACCTACATGTCTTTGGAATGTGGGAGGAAACCGGAGCACCCGCAGGAAACCCACGCAGACATGGGAGAACATGCAAACTCCACACAGAGGACGACCCGGGATGACCCCCAAGGTTGGACTACCCCGGGGCTCAAACACAGGACCTTCTTGCTGTGAGGCAACTGCGCTAACCACTGCGCCACCAGGCTGCCCCTAATTCATTTTAAAAAAAGAAATATATGTATATTATATATATATATATAAACACACACACATATATCAACATGGATACAGGGAAAAAAGTTTTAATGCATTGCAGTTAATGCACTGCACTGCACTGCAATGCAATAAAACTTTTTTTTCCTGTATCCGTGTTGATATTCCACTCCTCATTAGTTGAGCACTTACAGCACCATTGATGGTTTTGGAAAAAAATGCCATTTATTTATTTACTACATTGCATCTCCTGGTGCCCTTAATGCTACAGCAGTTTTAAAGAATCTTTTTATCTCTTAGTGAGTATTTTGTCCTCATCTTACATTTACTACTACTACTAAAACAGACATTTTTGCAGACTTTTTTTTTGTCCAGTTCTTATGTCATTATCCAGTTTGTTGCAATACTTTATTTTGATTGAAGGTCTTAGAAATTTTAACAACTTAATGACAAAGAAACTATTTTTCCAACAATATTTTCTGCGAGGCCCTTGGGGGCCATCGTGTTTTTCCCAATTTTCCCATAAGCTGTGTTTAACAGGACGTGTGATCTCTAGTGTTTGTCAGGTGACACCAGTCAGAGGAGCAAGAGATACGGGTGAGAGCCAGCCCCAACCAGCTTAAAAAAAAAAGATAATTATATCTCCTACAATTAGCAAATTCAAACCAGGGTACATTTTAAAGTGTAGGTATGCCTGGTCTGTGTTAAGTGGAAAATGCCTCACTGTGTCTTACTCAAAGAACAATACAACACCTTTTAAGGTAATTTGGGGGTTTGTGGGTGAGTTGGGATGGGGGGGTAATGGGAGTCGGGTTGGGCCTCGGCCGGGGGGGGGTTAACAACCGCCCGGGGAAGGAGTATCACGTCCCGGCACAGCACCACTGGCCTGTAATTAGGCCTAGCCAGTCATTAGCTGCCAGCTAAAAGACGGACCACGCTAACAGTATTGTTTAAAGAATTATAATAACACGGCACTCGGCCAGCTGTGTTTTTTCATCTGCCTCTCCTCTCCTCCCTCCTCCCCCTAATTCACCCCCCCCCCGACCTTTTGTTTACCATCTGAATAATTAGACATGGCGGAGCTCCCTCACAGGGTTTAATAACCCCTGTGATGAAAGACAGGAAGAAAGATAAACTTAAGAGGAAGCGCTTGGTGGGAGTGAGACGGGAAAGGCGGGAAAAGAAGGAGAGCAAATAACGGCACGGATGACAATCACATTTTCCTTTCATGTCTTGATGGCAGCTGGGAGATTCTTCTTCTGTCCTCCACACGAGGTAGCCTTTCGTTTTTAGTCATTATCATAATTTTGCAATTATTCTGCCACTTCTTCTATGGTTAAGGGAGTTTGTGTACTCGATGCGCTTTTGTTCAAAAGGGGTCTTTAGTTGAGAAAGTTCCAAAGCAAACTGTGGAATTACACACACACACACAGTTTTTCAGGTGAACAGCCAGGCTATAACTTCTAAATTAGCACCAAGTCATTCCTGTATTTGGGAAATGAATCACGGTTGACGCCGCCTCTCGCCTGTGGTGCCAGTGAAACTGTTTTTAGACCCGGCGGGTATTTCAGGGTTAATGTTAGCTAAGTGTTCATAACCTGTATCCAAACTGTTAATGCGAAAAAGCTAATCTCCGATCAGTAAGGAGAGGTATTTCCCCTGCCATTGAATAGACAGGGTAGGAAATTGGAAGTCTCCGCCCCGCCTAAAAGAATTTATCTTGGTTTCAACACAGAGTGGAGTCACATTGTCCAAAATCTTTCCAGCAAAGAAAGTAAACAGCCTGCTGCTGACTCCTTCCCAATGACCATCTCATTAAATTAATTGCTCATTTCTTTTTATTTGATATCCAAAATGATTATATTTTTCCAGACAGAAGTATAAGAATCAGCCGAAACTGGAAATAATGGTTTAGCTGTTTAGCTATTTCTGATGCCAGTGCTTCTTGGTCAATGCATTTTGACAAAGGTTAATGCAATTTGTCGAATTCTTTGACCACTTAGAATGACACCGAGCATGAGTAATCCTTTCTTAAGTGCATGTGCTCCTTTCACGAGCTTGACTCGGTATGTGACCGTGAATTTCAGGTAAGAAAAACATGGAAGTTGTGATGCCCTGCAGGTTCGGTCATTCGTGCAAAGTACGCGCCTCTTTCTGTCCTTACCGGTTATTTCCACCACAGCAACTAAAAGCATGAAAAAAAATTACTGAAGGACGGAGGCCCCTTTTGCACTCTTTCTGACACTGCCTACACTAATTTGCAAACCACCTTTCTCACATCAACCTTGTCTCCGTTCCCACTGCACCAAGAACAAAATACAATCAGATGCTGAAGCAGGGTGGACGGACTGCTGTGCTTCTTTCTGATATGGAAAATGACTGATATTTCACTCAGCGAGAAGCTCTGTTACTTCAATTAAATTTGACTTAAGTTAAAATATGAGCTGCTTGTGAGAACTCAAGTACTTAGTTACTTGCAAGCAGAAATCCTTATTGCATGTTCTGCTCCCGTACACCCCCCCAGCGTCCACCCCCACCCCCACCACCGCCACTCTGGCCTCACACAAACAAACAAAAAAGATAAATAACATTTGTAAAATAATCTATTTTCCCTTTTTGTAAATAACTGAATGGGTCATTATCAGCCCGAGGTTGGGGGATGATTGCTTTCTGCCTTGCTGCAACAAACCTACAGCGTGTCTTCCGGAGGGGCAATATCCAAACAGACAGCTTCACTGTAAATACCACATTTCCTCTCAAATACAACTTGCTAAAAGAGCTGTAAATGGAAAAAAAAAAAATTCAAAACCAACTCTAGTCGTAATACAGGCTAAAAATACTAGTAGCCGTACCCTGCTAAAGTTGCATTGCTTTAGCAAATCCATAAGTACAGTAAATAGAGTAATTGTTGCTTGTTACCTCCCAGCTCTGCTCTCTTTCATGGAGGGAAGAAAAAAGGGACCGTATGGAAACCTCTCGGGACAGGAGCCCACGCTCAGCGGTAGCTGTGTGGCATTAAATTTTTACAGGCAGGAAAGGGGGATGTGGTTTATGGACACCACAAATCTGGGCCTTTACACTCAATGAAAGCCCACAGTAAATATCAGCTTTATTCCTCTTAAAGAACCCCACAGACTGTAAATTGTGATGGCTGTAAAGGCCAAGAGGTGTGAGGAAAACGAGCTGTGTGGATATGCCTGTAGGAGAGAGGGAGAGAATATTTTCTACTCATGCTGTACACCTTTTAAGTTGTGTGTATGTGTGCATGTGTTGAGTGTGTGTCTGTGCGTGTGTGTGTGTGTGCGCGCGCGCGTGCGTGCGTGCGTGCTAGGGAGAGCAAAAAGAGACAGAGATGAAACATGAAAAAAAAAAGAAGCAGGATTCCAAGAAAGTGATATAGATATATATGAACGGATGGACTGACAGGCACACATGCATGCAGACCAGCAGAGAGACAGGACGGCATAAAATTTGTTTAGGACCCGCCTCATAATTCGTCATGTATAAATCACCAGGCCTCATGTTAAATCGGAACTAAAAACAGAATTTAACAGGAATAACACGTGCAAATACAGCTTTAAAACTGTACAAAAACAACTTTCAAAAAAAAAAAAGGTACAGGAAAAAACATGAAATTTCCATGTGATTACATGAGGTTCACCGGTCTACCACATTATACCATATGTAGTTACACCGATCAGCCAAAACATTAAAACCACTGACAGATAAGTGAATAACATTGATTATCTCACTACAATGGCGCCTGTCAAGGGGTGGGATATATTAGGCAGAAAGTGATCAGTCAGTTCTCGAAGTTGAAGTGTCGGAAGCAGGAAACATGGGCAGGTGTAAGGATCTCAGTGACTTTGACAAGGGCCAAATTGTGATGACTGGGTCAGAGCATCTCCAAAACGGCAGGTCTTGTGGGGTGTCCCCAGTTTGCAGTGGTCAGTACCTACTAAAAGTGGTCTAAGGAAGGACAACCAGTGAACCGGCGACAGGATCATGGGTACCCAAGGCTCATTGATGTGCATGGGGAGCGAAGGCTAGCCCATGTGGTCTTATCACACGGAAGAGCTACTGCAGCTCAAATTGCTGAAAAAGTTCATGCTGGCTATGGTAGACAGGTGTCAGAACACACAGTGCATCACAGCTTGCTGCCTGTGGGGCTGCATAGCTGCAGACCAGTCAGAGTGCCCATGAGGACCCCTGTCCACTGCCAAAAGCTCCTACAATGTGTACGTGAGTATCAGAACTGGACCATGGCGCGATGGAAGAAGGTGGTCTGGTCTGATGAATCACATTTTCTTTTGCATCATATGGACGACCAGGTGTGTGTGCTTCGTTTACCTGGGGAAGCGATGGCACCAGGATGCACTATGAGAAGAGGGCAAGCCGGCAGAGGCAGTGTGATACTCTGGGCAGTGTTCTGCTGGGAAATCTTGGGTCCTGGCATTCATGGACTTCACATTGTTGCAGACCAGGTACACCCCTTCATAGCAACAGTATTCCCTGATGGCAGTGTTCTCTTTTAGCAGAATAATGCTCCCTGCCACTCTGCAAAAATTGTTCAGGAATGGTTTGAGGAACATGACAAAGAGTTCAAGGTGTTGCGTTGGCCTCCAAATTCTCCAAATCTCAATCCAGTTGAGCATCTGTTTTTCCAGCACATCCCACAGATGTGCTGGAAAAACAAGTCTGATCCATGGAGGCCCCACCTCGCAACTTACAGGACTTAAAAGATCTGCTGCTAACGTCTTGGTACCAGATACCAGAGGACACCTTCAGAGTTCTTGTGGAATCCATGCCTCGATGGGTCAGAGCTGTTTTGGCAGCACGAGGGGGACCTACACAATATTAGGCAGGTGGTTTTAATGTTTGGGCTGATTGGTGTATGTTATCACATGTGGAGCACATGCTCTGTGCACATTGATATGAAAGTGTTATGTGTCGCACATGTTATTTTACATGAAATTACATGAAAACGTTCCAAAACCACTCACTCATTTCCCACGTGCAAAGCACATTTCCCCACATAATGCCCATGTGATTTTATCATGTTAAATTGTGCATATGGGGCTTTCCACGTGGGATTTTCCACATTTGAAACTCGTGGTTTTTCTGTATGGGGGCAAAAAAAATATACAAAATGTTACCTATTAAAATTTGTTTTAGAAATTTTAAAAATATGGTTTTGCCAAGCCCCTGAAATGGAAATCTCTAAAGACTACCAAGAATGTCATTTATTCTGAACATGAACCCGCCACAGCAGGCAAAAAGGTGAATTAAGTCTGTGCAACTGTTCACTGTAATCCATTTTTGATTACATATGATTGTGAAAAACAATTCAATTACTATTTGTTTTAATGTTAATTGTGCTTTGAAAATGTGCCTGGTATAATCTGAATTGCCCTGCGGTGACAAACCCTTCCCAGCTGGCGCTTCCAGCAGGTTATATCAAATGCATTTACCAAGAAGCATTGGCATTAGGATCATTCACGGTCACGCTGTAAATGAGATCATTTGGCCTAGGTCTCACTTATGAGACGAGAGGTATATCACCTGTAAACTAGACCGTAGAGTGCAGTTAACAGCAACATACGGACACCCTTGTATCCACCCAGCAATATTATCTCATAGACAGTCATGCGAATTACAATCTTCATTGTGTGTGTGGTATTGAAAATGGAGACACTTGGGCATCCAGGTGACATGGCGGTCTATTCCATTGCCTACCAACAAGGGGATCGTGGGTTTGAATCCCCGTGTTACCTCCGGCTTTGTCAGGCGTCCCTACAGACACAATTGGCCATGTCTGTGAGTGGGAAGCCGGGCATGGGTATGTGTCCTGGTCGCTGCACTAGCGCCTCCTCTGGTCAGTTGGGGCACCTGTTGGGGGGGGGGGCTGGGGGGAATAGCGTGATCCTCCCACACGCTACATCCCCCTGATGAAACTCCTCACTGTCAGGTGAAAATAAGTGGCTAGTGACTCCACATGTATAGGAGGAGGCATGTGGTAGTCAGCAGCCCTCCCCTGATCGGCAGAGGTGGGTGGAGTTGCAACTGGGACGGCTCGGAAGAGTGGGGTAATTGGCCAAGTACAATTGGGGAGAAAAAGGGGAGGAAAAAAAAGAAAAGAAAATGGAGACAGTTAGGTGTAACTGACCCTAAATGTTAGTCACTGTCGACATTTGCTATTAGTCCAGGTTTGTTCTATGTGATAATTGTACTCACAGATTTCCATATGGTATTACAGGAAGGAGTGAACAACTAACATGTGGAAGTATGGAGGAAAGCAGGTGTCCCTAAAATGACTTGCTTAGACAGGTGATGTCGGTTTCTGGCTCGCCACAGGAGAGTTTCACATATTAGCGTGTATGTTAAACTTTAGGGATTAAGCAACCCTATGTTAGTCTGATGTTAGTTGGATGTTATGAACCAATCGTTGTAAGTTGTGTAGGTTTAGCGTGACAAATCGCTACTTAACCATCGAATTTGCTCATTTGATTACAGTCAGATGTGAAAGGCATGTGGTCTTACGACTGTAACCCCGCGTGGTGTCCACGTTTTAATAAAGAACAGATTCGGTTGGTATGTCCAGAGGTGGAGGGTTGGGAGTGTTAGCTCCCTAGACCTAGACTTGTTTTTCCGTCATGGCTTTTCTTTTGACAAGAGACAAAAGTTGTTGATTGGCAACAGTCACACTGGAAAAGTGTCTCCAGTCAATGGGAACACCCTTCATCCATCAATGACCCACCACCTAAGCCAGAACTCATTTTCCTGGAAAAAGGAGTTATGACCAGCTAGCTGGTGCTGACACATTACTAGACAGTCACACAATACAAGACTGAGACACTGGATGGGAGACAAAAAATAACCTCACATATATACAGATTAGATGCTCTGTGTCAGAATAGACCACACACACCAATGCACTACGTCCTAAGAGCTGCACGTCACAACAGTGGCATTGTTGGTAACAGCAATGACGGGGTGGTCGGTACTGTTGGGAGTCCGGTTTTAGGGATTTATACATTTATACGAGACTTTAATAAGACCGTATGTATTAAATAACTGTAATGCTGATTTTAAGAAGAATGCAGTCTATTTCACTTGTTTTTCTTTCCGAGTTAAGGTTAACTTGACATGCCATGATGTCAAGCGGTCATTGGCGTGTTTGTCTCAGTACCTTGTACAAATATGTGCAGACAGTCATTAAAGGTAATGTAAATGTTTTCAGAGGGAAGGATTTTGTCACCCTGCCCATGGTTCAAATGCAGGCATGCATAAAGGATGATAGGTGAATGCGTGACTGATGAATGATGAGGGGCTTAAAGGATGGAGGAGCTGATGAAATCAGCCAGTAAGGGCAGCAGCAGCAGCAGCAGTACCTCCGTCACAGTCTCTGTTCTGAGATTTGGCCAACAGTTGGATGTCATGCACTGTAAACTGTGCCTGTATTTGGGAGCAGGGGACTCTGATGATGATGATGGTGTGTGTGTGTGTGTGTGTGTGTGTGTGTGTGTGTGTGTGTGGGTGTGTGAGCACGCTTGGTCTTTAAGTGTATACAAGTACAAAAGCATATTAATAAACAGGCGGCACAGTGGCGCAGTGGTTAGCGCACTTGCCTCACAGCAAGAAGGTCCTGGGTTCGAACCCCGGTGTTGTCCAACCTTGGGGGTCATCCCGGGTCATCCTCTGTGTGGAGTTTGCATGTTCTCCCCGTGTCTGTGTGGGTTTCCTCCAAGTGCTCTGGTTTCCTCCCACAGTCCAAAGACATGTAGGTCAGGTGAATCAGCTATACTAAATTGTCCGTAGGTGTGAATATGTGTGTGTGTGTGTGTGTGTGTGTGTGTGTGTGTGTGTGTGGGCCCTGTGATGACCTAGCGGCCTGTCCAGGGTGTCTCCCCGCCTGCTGCTCAATAACCGCTGGGATAGGCTCCCGCATCCCGCGACCCTAAGAGCAGGGGTGCGGGATGCCGGTTTGGATAGTGGATGGATATTGATAAACACACACACACACATACATACAGTCACATACACACACCTCTAGCCAGCTTTGCAGTAGCATGCTAAACTAAAGATGCTTAAAAGGCTCTAATGCAACATCTGCAGCGCTGTCTCGCAGCAAGATACTTTGAATAGGGAGCAAACTTATGAATCACCGAATATTTATTATTTGCATAAAATTATTAACCTTTTGAAAATATGTCGAAAACGACACATTTTTACCTACACGTTGTCTTTTTGCTCAGTTAAAATTCTGGAATATTTACTAACTGGATAAACAACTCTACTTCCAGTCCTCTGAATGGCAGTTTTCCTCTAAATAAACACAGTAAACACGGCGAATCACCTCGTCACTTGTGAAACTGCAGTAAATCAGAATCAGAAATACTTTATTCATCCCTGAGGGGAAACTGGAGAACGGCCTCCCTGGGTGGGCATTATCCAGTTATCCACAAGTGTTTTTGGTTGTAATTATTATAGGAAAACCATAGAATCCTGCAACAACTGGTCTAGGACCAGGCTTTCCCCACATTCAATAGACTTCTCCTGTGTAAAGCGAACGATTTCTGCTGTTGAAGACTTTGGCAGGTAGCTGACAGGCCAGCCAATCCAGAGGGAGGCTCAAGCTGAAGCATGATGGGAAGGACAGCCTGTTGTCTACACACAAGCGGGCTCACAGACACACACACACACACACACACACACATATTCATATACACACAGATAGATAGATACACACGCACAAAGACTGACATGAATTTGCATGCACACATTCCCTGCATACTTAGGCACATGCATGCTGCTTACACGTGCTCCCATCTACACACACACACACACACACACACACACGCACACATACACAACTTTCATACCTCCACATCAGCAGACGCCATACAAACTGCCCTCCCTATTGGACAGGAAGGAACACTGAACCTCGGGAAACACCTTAGTCTGCCCAACGGTTACGGATGATCTTTCGACCTTCTCGCTGCGAGTAGTCTCACCTTTCATTTCCTGCCTCCAAAAGAATTAGCCCCGTAATCAGATGCATGTTTTTATGTCCTTCTCCAAGAGGAAGGAACTGTTTTATTTCTATTGTTCTGGCTCAGGGAAAATTGGGTTACATGGGATTTTTGTATATAATTTGGGTAATAAAATCTGTCAGAGCAAAGCTGTAAACCATTAATTTTCTCAGGAAATTTGAGACTCGGCTGACTTCGGACCTTGCCGTTTATTCAAAGTGCCTCCGAGTGTGTTCATTCTCCGTACGGCCCAACCAGGGAGGACTCAACCCTCACCATGGCAGGATTATGACTGTGTCCTACACTCGAGGAAACCCCTCACCCTGGATATGTCCATCCCATACACCGCTCATCACCACTGTCCTTCTTGTAAGCTCCAGGTTGTAGTCCTTCCTGTTCTCTGTCGCATCAATCTCACCATCCTTTTTGTCTCTCTCTATTTTGCTCTCCTCATTTTCCACCAGATGAGATGAATTCAAGTGACAAATCCAGTTTCCTCTCTCTCCCTCCCTCTATCTCTCTCTCTGTCTCGCTCTTACTCATACGCTCACACATTCTTTCTCACCCTCGCTCGTCCCAGTTGCATCCAGTTGAGACGCGTCCAGCTGACATACAAAACACATGGGTATGGGCAGTTCGGCTTGTGCGCCTTTGCAAAATAAATTAAATTCGATGGTGAAATCATAACATAATTAGTGCTGGGGAATTCCAATTACATCTCCCCCATGTTAATGATGAGCTCAGTTAATTGCCTGACAAATAGCGATCCTTAAAAATGTGTTTGCTTTATTAGATTAGCTTCTAACTCACTCACTGACTCATCCATTCACTCACAAACTTTTATTCTCATGCTTCGCTGTTTGTGAGTGTGTGTGGGTGTGGGTGGGTGTGGGTGGTCCGGTCCCAGCTGACTTAACAGCTGCTGCTGCTGCTGCAGGTGACTTATTGAGGTGTGTTTAAGGTTTGGGTGGGTGCAGGGGCATCCAGATGGTTGGGCGTCCCTACAGACACAATTGCCCATGTCTGCGGGAGGGAAGCCGGATGTGGGTATGTGCCCTGGGCACTGCCCTAGCGCCTCCTCTGGTCAGTCGGGGCATCTATTCAGGGGGGAGGGGGAACTGGAGGGATTAGCTTGATCCGCCCACGCGCTACGTCCCCCTGGTGAAACTCCTCACTCTCAGATGAAGAGAAGCAGCTGGCGACTCCACGTGTATCGGAGGAGGCATGTGGTAGTCTGCAGCCCTCCCCGGATCGGTAGAGGGGGTGGAGCAGCGACCGGGACGGCTTGGAAGAGTGGGGTAATTGGCCAGATAAAATTGGGGAGAAAAGGGGGGTGGGTTTGAGTGGGTGCTGTAACTGAGAGACAACCATCACCCCATAGCATAGTATAGGCTAGGACAGGACAGTAAACTGCAGAGGAGAAGAGAGGAGAGGACTTGCTGGAGATTGCATGCAAACCCCCCCCCCCCCCACACACACACACACACACACTGTATATACTGACATGGTGAAACACATCAAAAACCTACACAGATATGTGTATGGGCACACACATCCTTTATCATCATGAAGCCCTCTAACCTTAACATTCCCTTACGGTCGATCCTAGACCCCAAGACCTGCTTGGCAGCATCATTGCTTCTGTTTAAGCTCACTTATCCTCTACACGCGTGTTGAGTAGATGGACTAGCGGTGAGTCCTGGAGCCCTGTGGATGTAATTGTGAGAATCAAGTAGAAATCTGTATGTGTTGGCATAGTATAGCATTTTATTTTCTCTTTCCACTTTACCCGTTGTACTGAAGAGTGTCATGGCATGACACGATACACAACAGCAGGGTTGACTGCAAATATAGTGACTTGCAGAGCCTGCAGCAGAGGAAATCCCACGGACAGCTCAGTGTCAGTCTTTAAATATGTTCGTTAATGCCAGGCGAGCGTTCTGATGTTTTGACATGAGGGCATCTTCAGCGATGTGGTCTTTTCGTGGTCATATCTTGGCTTCGAGGGCCGCTACACCACACGGGTCTCAAGGCAAGGGGTATATGAAAGCGAGAGATTCAAGCTGTTCTGTGGCTCACGCCTCCCATCTTTCATCATCTCATTGTGTGAGGTTTGTGGCCAGAGCAAAATAACGACAACAACCAAATCAATGAGGCAAGAGCGAGTGAGAGAAAGTTGCTGAAACGTCAGTGGAAAGTTGGTGTCACCCTCTTGACTTCAGCCTGGCGTCCGATGCCAGCAATGACCTTCTTGACTCCGAAAACCAAAACCCGTACCTGGGAGAGTCTCTCGCTCTCTAGCTGAGCTGCAGGGCGGCTCCAGACTGGAACAGATAATTAAGAACAAACTGCTGGGCGAGGGGAACCATAAACATGGCTGTCACTGTGTCACTACTTGCGTTCGTGCCAATTTGCAGAGGCTGATGAATTCAATTAGGCATGCGTTCACATGCATTAGTGGCCAGATGAATGTGAAGCACGTACAGTAGACTCGCCCACTACAGTGACTGCATGATCATTTGGGCCTCTGCTTACGTCTATGCCCTTAGGTGCATCTCCACCCAGTGTATTACACGAGGCGTGTTGTGTTACTCCTCTGGTCGCAGATTCAAAATATGATGGCAGCTCACGTATACAGTATTTCTTTTTTTTGGTGGGGGGGATCCCCCCTTTTTTCTACCCAATTGTATCCGGCCAATTACCCCACTCTTCCGAGCCATCCCGGTCGCTGCTCCACCCACCTCTGTTGATCCGGGGAGGGCTGCAGACTACCACATGCCTCCTCCGATACATGTGGAGTCGCCACCCACTTCTTTTCACCTGACAGTGAGGCGTTTCACCAGGGGGACGTAGCGCGTGGGAGGATCACGCTATTCCCCCCAGTTCCCCCTCCCCCCAAACAGGTGCCCCGACCAACCAGAGGAGGCGCTAGTGCAGCAACCAGGACACATACCCACATCCGGCTTCCCATCTACAGACACGGACAATTGTGTCTGTAGGGACGCCCGACCAAGCCAGAGGTTGCACGGGGATTCGAACTAGCGATCCCCGTGTTGGTAGGCAACAGAATAGACCGCCACACTACCCAGATGCCATGTATACAGTATTTCAATGAGGGCAATGAGGATGGATATCAATGTGGAGACCGAATTGGTTGAGCACACAATGTCTTTTCCAGCATCATGATGAACTCTACTGATTCTCGAGGGGCACCTAAATGGTCAGCAGTCTACAAATACCCCAATGAAGTGTAAAAAAAAAAAAGTGTAAGGGAGAGTCTAAGAGTCTGACGGATCAAGGACAAACGTGGCTCCCTGTCTTACAGTTTTTGCACTCTGGATGCCTACCAAAGGGCAGCCATTCAAAGTCTGATTGTAGTATGTGTGTTGGATCGTCCAGGATGGAGCGGGCTTTATTTATGGTTTGCTGTTGTTAGGAAAGGCTGAGACTTTGAAGGGAGACGCCCACGAGGATTTGAAACGGAAATCATCAGGGCCACAGGCCTGTTTCTCTGATCTGTACAATGTCTAGAGAGGAATAGAACAAGAGAGATTTGTTGACTGATCTTGGCTTGGCAACCAGCTTTGTAGCCTACGGTTTATAAATACGCAACTCCGCTTGGAGAGAAGAGACCACTCTCTGTTTTGCAGTGTTGACACTGAAAGTCGTTGCATGGAGGCCGTAAGACAGTAGGCACTAACTTTGACTGACATTTGTGCATACAGAAAATTTGTACCCACATGGAATCTAATAATTTTATTCACAGAGACTAACCCGGCGGACTTATAGATTGATAGATGTGTGTCCAAACCTGTTTTGTGTTGTGTTTTTCTATTGTAGATTACAACAGCAGCGATCAGAAGACGGCTTGCAGGAGACATGAGCTGTACGTCAGCTTCCGCGAGTTAGGTTGGCAGGTAAGGAACATCTTTCTCATACGTCTGCCCCACCAGAGCCCTTTTAGTTTGACCATTGTTGTAGTTATTTGCCATGTTGCAGTCTGCTGATGGACAGACACGTAGACACTCCGAGCTGTTACCACGACGGTCTGAAGGACTCAACTAAACCTTTTCTCTCCGACAGTGTTAAAATAAATGAGCCTTTTGTTTTTTTTTTCTCCCCAATCGTATCCGGCCAATTACCCCACTCTTCCGAGCCATCCCGGTCGCTGCTCCACCCCCCTCTGCCGATCCGGGGAGGGCTGCAGGCTACCACATGCCTCCTCCGATACATGTGGAGTCACCAGCCGCTTCTTTTCACCTGACAGTGAGGAGTTTCACCGGGGAGACGTAGTGCGTGGGAGGATCATGCTATTCCCCCCAGTTCCCCCTCCCCCCTGAACAGGTGCCCTGACCGACCAGAGGAGGCGCTAGTGCAGTGCCCGGGGCACATACCCACATCCGGCTTCCCACCCGCAGACACGGCCAACTGTGTCTGTAGGGACGCCTGGCCAAGCAGGAGTTTGTTTGTTTTTTTTATGGGAATCTACATGCAATGACAGATTGTGGTAACTATGTTTATTTTCTCTTATTAGTTCAGCCTCTGTTGCTCACAGATGGCATTTTAATTTTGTCTCTGTCTGTCGAGATTTAATGTAAATCGAAACAGTAAATAAAATATTGAAAGTAAGTTAAACGAAAAAGGAAGAGGAAAAAGCGAACAGCACCACTAGATGTAATAAGTAAGAGCAGCAGTTATGTAAACGCTGTGCCAGTGGTCGAATGTTTGCTAGTTCTGTTACGCACAGAGTGCAAGTGCCTCTGAGCAAGGGTGGAGAACAGCGCTCATCAAGGAGATGTTATCTGGTAAAAAGACGAGAACAGAACGCCTCTTGGACTGCTCGGAAAGGGTAGTCTTGTTTGAATCTCAGTCAGATAGCTGGTGGTATGTTTGTAGCTGTACGTGCACGTGTGTGTGTGTGTGTGTGTGTGTGTGTGTGTGTGTGTGTGTGTGTGTGTGTGTGTGTGTGTGTTTTAGTAGACAAACAGAGGAACTAATGGTACAAAGGCTGGGAGCCACGTACATCCAAGCAACCTACTAACACAGCACTGACATCTAGAGGGAGACTGCCAGCATTCACACACACACATGCATACATGCATGCGCACGTGCACACACACACACACACAATATATTTAGATATACATAAACATGCACACACACACACACACACACAGAAGATGAGAGAGAAAGTGGTCGAGACAAACTGAAAGGGAAAGAGAGGTAAACAAACAAATAGGGAAACCCGCTCAACAAGTGGGAGATATGTGCAGATGGAGGAAACACACAGCGACAGAGAGCAACACAGACAGAGGAGAAGAAGAAGACCGGGGGGGGGGGGGGGGGATGGTAGCGGGTCTGCTCCACTGAGCGATTCTACAGACAGGCGTGTGCTTCAGCAGAAGAGAGGTTATGACTGCATTCCCCAACAGGAATCAAGTGGGCTTCTGTGGCCCTGAACGCCTCGGAAGACAAAGGAGAATCTAATATCTACCTCTTCTTTTTTTCTTAATCCCTGTCCAACCACACACAATGTAATAGTACTTTAACCAGTGTTGACGCTGACGTACCAAACAGCCTCCCTGGTCGATGGCCTTGCTCATTATTGTTATTATCACAACATTTGTACTCTGCAGTGTCAGAGGAGCAGCTATGCTCTCTTAAATATTCTTTACTATGCTACCAAATATGGGGCCATGCATTGCCACGGTCCTTTCACCAATTGCAAAGATGTCTGCCCCCCCTTTTTTTTTTCTCCCCAATTGTATCCGGCCAATTACCCCACTCTTCCAAGCCGTCCCGGTCGCTGCTCCACCCCCTCTGCCGATCCGGGGAGGGCTGCAGACTACCACATGCCTCCTCCAATACATGTGGAGTCGCCAGCCGCTTTTCACCTAACAGTGAGGAGTTTCACCAGGGGGGCGTAGCATGTGGGAGGATCACGCTATTCCTCCTAGTTCCCCCTCCCCCCCAAACAAGCCGCCCCGACCGACCAGGGGAGGCGCTAGTGCAGTGACCAGGACACATACCCACCTCCGGCTTCCCACCCACAAACACGGCCAATTGTGTCTGTAAGGACGCCCAGCTGTAATAGTTTTAAGAGACTAGCTTGACCATCAGCACTTACCGGACGTGCAGATAATTAGCGGTGAAATTCCCTTTAAAAGCATGTACCTTAGGCTAGTGGAAGCAACTGGCATTTCCACAGCCAACCAGAGTACTCAAAACCACCGGCTGACTGCTCACGAGTGAGATATTTTAAGGGTCGAACTGGTCTCAGATCTGCATTCTGTCCTTAAGCTATTCTTGTGTTGGATCTCGACCTACTCACTATTGACCTACTACTCTTTTCCTCTCCCAGGATTGGATCATTGCTCCAGAGGGCTATGCAGCCAACTACTGTGATGGAGAGTGCTCCTTTCCCCTCAACGCCCACATGAACGCCACCAACCACGCCATCGTACAGACACTGGTGAGTCCTTTACCCTTTATTAGTGGGCTAGCTGGAAGCTAGCACACCTATGTTCTTCCCACTATTTATTATCTTCTTTGTTATTCTCCACGTTTTTTGTATGCTGTCTACTTCAGAAAGTTCATCTTATTTGTGCGATGCATGCTTCTATACAACTTTTTTTGAAATTCCTTTTATTGGATAGTGGAGGCAGACAGGAAATGGGGAGAGCGAGCGAGAGAGGGGTAAGACATACAGCAAAGCTGGCTGGCTGGAATCGAACCAGCAACAGTTGCGACCATGTGGTACATACTCTTAACTGTTCAGCTACAGAGGCATCCCTCTATACAACTTTTTGATATCTTTTATACTGTTTGATTTATTCAACTACACTTTTTTGCCTTTGGAATGAATGGAATGATTCTTAAAAATTCAGCATTTTTCAACCTGTTCTACGCTTTCACACTTTCCGCTTTTTATTTTTTTAAAAATTGACATTTTTACATCCATAGACTTAAAATGGAAGTCAATGGATGAGTTAGGGTTAGCTCTCACTAGCCCATGCAGTTTCCCCAGAAATTGCACTTTCCTTCTTCTTTAAAAGTCGTTTGTAAAATGGAAATTATTTGAGACCCTCCATTGCATCTTTTACATCTCTTTTTGTTCTACTAGTATGGCACATTGCTATAAACACAGTTGATTTATTATACTATGTACTGTGCCATGTCAGTCAGGCACGCCGGAATCATTTCAGAAGTGTGGGGGGGGGGCAACAATGATATATATGCGTGTGCAGGGGTGTACTGTATAGTGCTGTAAGAGCACACCGGAGCACAGCTCCATATGCTTGTATTTGCGGTTTTAATACAATAAAGCACGTTATTGAAGACACGTGTCCGCCCCATCTTTTTACTTTGTTGCAGTTAGGCAAAATCTCAATGTAGTGTTCTGTTTAGCTTGAGCGCTGAAGTGATACATTGTATCCAGTTTTGAAATCCCACTCTTTCTGCTGCCTGCCCACGGGGTCGCGGTATAATTCAAACATGAGCCAGCTGGCGCATGTGGGATTAGATACAAACATTTCTTGTTCAATTAGCCTAAACTACGAGTTTACAAGACAGTAACACTGTAGTAGCAAGCAAGCAATAGCAACGGTAATGTTGCCGTGTGTTCAGCAGAATTAAAAAATTAAAAGCCAAGCAATGCCGTGCACCATGCACTTTCAGCAGGGTGGGAAAAGCCAGGGCCGGCGCTCAGTAGTAGTCCTGAGTGTTGGCCAGGAAGGCAGGCTGCTGTTTATTCAGGACACCATCTCCGGCCGGCGGTTTCTAGTTGATTCGGGCGCGCAGCGGAGCATCATGCCTGCGACACCAGTGGACGTGATAACTGGCGGATTCGGCCCCCCTATGGATGCTGCTAATGGCACCCCCGTATGCACCTATGGCACGAGGTATGTGGAGGTGGTTTTTGGAGGTCGGCGATTCGGCTGGGACTTTGTAATGGGGAAAGTGTCCATTGCCCTCCTGGGTGCAGATTTCCTGTGCGCTTATGGACTATTGGTAGACTTTAAAAACCGCCGCTCGATTGACGCCGTCTCCTTCTGCTCCTACCCATGTACGCTGGGGGAGGCGGGTCCCATCGGCTTGTCCAACATGATTGCCACCGGGGATGAAGTTCAGCGTCTGCTCGCTGAGTTTCCGGACCTCACAACGCCCATCTTCTAATCAGCAGTCACCAAGCACGGAGTGGAACACTACATCACCACCACGGGCCCCCCAGTCTTCCCCGTGCACGGCGCCTCGACCCAGCCAAGCTCGCCATCGCCAAGGAGGAGTTTGCCAACATGGAGCACCTCGGCATTGTGCACCGCTCCGACAGTCCATGGGCCTCCCCCAGCATATGGTCACGAAGGCTAACGGTGGCTGGCGCCCGTGTGGTGATTACCCCTGCCTCACGACGCCAGACCGCTACCCCGTCCTGCACATCCAGGACTTCTCCGTGCACTTGGCCGGGGGCGGTCATCTTCTCCAAGGTGAACCTCATGCGCGGATACCACCAGGTGCCGATCCGCCCACAGGATGTGCCGAAGACGGCAGTAATCACGCCATTCGGCCTGTTCGAGTTCCTGAGGATGCTGTTTAGGCTCAAGGGGGCTGCACAGACCTTTCAGCGGCTCATGGACTCTGTAGTGCGAGATATGCCATTCCTGCTTGTTTACCTGGACGACATTCTCGTGACCAGTACGTCCACAGCAGAGCACCTGGTCCACCTCCAGCAGCTGTTCAAACGGCTCAGCCAGCATGGGCTCATCGTCAACTAGGCAAAGTGCCAGTTGAGCCTGCCAGCAATTGATTTCCTCAGGCACCGGGTTACAAAGGACGGAGCAACCCCCCTCCCCAACAAGGTGGACGCCATCGCCAGATTCCCATGCCCGAACACGATGAAGTCCTTGCAGGAGTTCCTGGGCATGGTGAACTTTTACAACCGGTTCATTCCCCGGGTGGCTTATCTCATGCACCCCTTGTATGAGGTTCTGAAGGGTAAGGACCCCAAAGGCCCAGCGGACTGGTTGGAAGAGAGAAACCAGGCGTTTGAGGACGCTAAGGCTGCGCTGGCTGACGCCGCCTTGTTGGTGCACCCATCACCAACTGCCCCAGTAGCACTCAGCACGGATACCTCAGATTACGCCCTGGGGGCAGTGTATGAGCAGTGGGTGGGCGGAGCCTGGTAGCCACTTGGCCTGTTTCTCGCCATCCGCTGTTTTTGGTTCCTGCCGGAAGGGCGCCAGTTCTCTGTGTTTGTGGACAAGCTGCTAACATTCGTCATGGCCAAAGCCACCGAGCCGTGGTCTGGGCGCCAGCAGCGCCAGCTCTCTTACATCTCAGAGTTCACCACTGACATCCGGCACATCGCCAGCAAGGACAACTTCGTCGCTGACTGCCTCTCCCGGGCGATGTTGGGGGTCGTCCACTTGGGACTCAACTACGCAGCCATGGCTGCAGACCAGGCTGCTGACACAGAAGTGCAGGCCTACCAGACTGCTGACACCGGGCTGCAGTTGAAGGATGTGGTGTTCGACGACACCGGGGCCACGCTTCTCTGTGACATCTCCACGGGTGAGCCCCAGCCCATGGTGCCCAGGAGGGGGCTGGCAGCGACGGATTTTTGACGCCATCCATGGCCTTTCACAGCCAGGCGTGAAGGCGTCAACGAAGTTGATGGGGGCCAAGTTCGTGTGGCATGGCCTCAAGAAGGACGTCAAGGACTGGGCAGGTACTTGCGTGGCATGTCAGTGCTCCAAGGTTCACCGCCACACCAAGGCACCCCTGGTGCTGTTCCCAGTGCCTGGGAGGCGTTTCGACCATGTCAATGTGGACCTAGTAGGACCGCTTCCCTCCTCCCGTGGTTTCACTCATCATCTCCTTACCATAGAGGACAGGACCACTGGGTGGCCAGAGGCTATTCCATAGTCAACGACCACATCTGCTGAGGTGGCCCGGGCGTTCATCGGGTCCTGGGTAGCCCGGTTTGGCACGCCATCTGACCTCATTTCTGACCGGGGCCCGCAGTTCACATCCGAGCTCTGGACTGCAGTCGCTGAAAGCCTAGGGGTGAAGGTGCACCACACCACGGCGTACAACCCGCAGGGCAACGGTTTATGTGAGCGGTTTCATCCTTCTATGAAGGCCGCTCTTCGGGCCAGCCTCACAGACAGTAGCTGGGTTGACCGGCTCCCATAGGCCATGCTTGGCCTGCGGACCGTCCCTAAGACCTCCAGTCCTCGTCGGCCGAGCTGGTTTACGGCCAGCCACTGCGGGTCCCGGGGGAATTTCTTCCAGACAGCGCAGCACCCTGGTCTGCTGCCCGCCAAAGGGCTGTGTTCCAGGACGTTGCCGGCATTTACACTCGAGTCCCAACTTCGCGGCACGGACTCCCTCAGTCTTATATCCCCACGGACCTGCAGTCGGCCGGGTACGTCTTCAAGATTCAAGAGTTTTATTTGTCACGTACACACAAGTACAAGTCCCGAATGCAGTGTAATGAAAAAATGATTGAAATTAATGATTGAAACGTCTTTTTACCGTAAGCGTTGCAATGTAGGGGCATTAGCGGGGAAACAGGGATTCCTGGCTTTTAAAAAATGTGGAAAGAGGGTAACCTGCCCCCACCCCCCATTCCGGCGCCGCTGATGTCAATTCGCTATAACAATTATCCCTTCTTCAAATTGAACTGCCTATTTGTTTCCACACCAGTGTGGCTGTGGTAGGCTAATACGTGTTATGTGGTAATATCTGAGCATTCAACTTCTTTCCATGACTGAATCCCCACTAAGAAGCAAACGTAGTAGTTGATGCTTAATTTTAAGATTCTCACATAAACATATCACACACTTCTGCTTTGTAGACAAAGCGTCTCTGGACCCAGGTGATATATCTATACTGGATCCTCTTTACACTAACATTAGACTTTGGTACATTGAGCCTTGCATCAAAGAACATACCGTGGTATACGCACCTATTCAAGATGCTCTTTAAGGGTCTTTATTAGCCATGAAATTCAGATGCAAGTTTGACTTCATCGTGAACTCTTCAACAGCTTCAGATGTTCTGTCAACAGTTTTCAAAATGCCGTTTTACATCTCTTATAACCCCTTCAGAAAATGTGACTCTTCCCCAACCTTTATCTCTCTTCTCTGCTGCTGCATCGACCCAATTTTCCCATTAGAACTCAAAACAGGTCATCCTATTTTCTTGTCTGAGTGGTTTTAAATCTCGGCCATTGTGATTGTCATCCTGCCTTTAGGTGCACCTGATGAACCCCGAGAACGTACCGAAGCCCTGCTGCGCCCCGACCAAGCTCCACGCTATATCGGTGCTCTACTTTGACGACAACTCCAATGTCATCCTGAAGAAATACAAGAACATGGTGGTGCGGGCTTGTGGCTGCCACTGACACCATGTGTGCAGCTGCATGGCTGACGGTGGTTGGCTGAGAGTCTGTCAGCCAGTACCAATCACAAATAGACCAATGTTGGGACGTGCAGGTGAGGTCACCCTTGACCGGTCATGAAATTTCCCCACCCGATTTGATAGCTTGAATGGAATTTCCAAGCCGCAACCGAATTCATGTGTCATTCCAATGATCTCGGACCATTCTGTCAATTCCTCTATTAAGATGAACATTTGTGTCCCAAAGTAGAAAAACAAAAGACAGGGCATCCAATCTTCAACCATTGTGGGGAAATTGCAAAAGTGACGTTATATGAGTTTTGTGTATGGGCAACTTCACCCTGCTCCACAAAGTTGGCCATCCACCCTCCTCCTATTGGCTGTGGAGTGGAGCCTTCACTTCCTGGGTCTTCGAGTGAGTGAACGATCGCGTATCTGTTTGTGTGGCGCTGAGTGTTTATGTTTGTATATTATGTGTTTCTGTAAGTGTGTGTGTGCCTTATAGGCTACCGTCCCTTTTCCCTAACAGAAAAGGGGCGAGGGGGAAACTGAACTGTCGTGGGACCAGTCAGTGTGCTGCTTTAAACTTCCCTTTTCCACTCCAAACAAAATGGTGGATTAGTTCTCAGAAGACCCTTTCATAAGTGCAGGGGAACAAGTCCTCTAATGTGCATGGCCCTGGGGAATCGACTCAATGGTATCACAACACAAAAAAAAAAAAACCAACAGTAGTGAAAGACGCCACCAGGTCAAAGCCCAAATTCTGGTCAGTACAGACGTGTGGTGTACGTTACCTGATAATTCAAATCCTATTGATAACCCTGAACAATCTGGCAGGAATAAATTACTTCCACGTCATGACAAACAATGCGTTGCAGTAAGTAGAGATCCATATTTTCTTTCCCCCCCTCCTGATGTATTTTCTTAAGCCATATTTACCTTCCTAAAATATAATATGGACTGAACCAAAGTGACCACAGGCTATTTTAGTTGTGAACTGCTCCAAATATCCCCCCTCCCATGTCAATATTTGCCGGGCTAACGTTGAGCCCCGCTTCACCAAGCTGGTTCAGCGTGATGCATGTCGTGGCTAAACTGATGTTTTCTCTCCAAAGAGCCGAAGAATACAGCCTTATCCCTCCGACATACCGCAAATAGCCATTTCCATGTTGCTGAACTCAAAAGCTGACAACCGAGTCCACCCTGACAGAGTCGAAGAGACTGAGGAGCTTGTTGAAAAACATTTAGCAACATCCAGCTCTCTGAAATGAACCGTTTTGTGTTTTCAACATTGACGGTAAAACTGTTTGTGAGATTGGTGTCAAGTGGCAACACATTTGAACATCCAACTGTGAGCTTGGTCTTAAAAGTTAAAACGTCTTTGGATGACATGGAATTTTCACAGAACATATTCTAATATAAAAAAAAACTAATACCAATAAAAATCAAAATACCTTACGTGCCTAACCGATCAGAAATTACAGATATACCTCTGGTAAGCTGCTGTTTACATTCGTGATCATGTTTAGACTGTTGTATGTAAATACTTGTACATTCTCAGCTTATTTATTGCACCTTTTATTAAAACGAAAATCACATACCATATTAACAGAGAAAGATGCGAAGAACAAAATGAAAAATACAAACTTATTTTTGGAAAAAGAAATTTTATTACGAAATCTCATGTTACAACTTGCCATTATTCTCTCTTTTGTACAAAATTCATGGGTAGTGTACAACCCCATGACTCACAAGAAAAAGAAAAAAAAATACTGCTTTCTGTCACTGGAGTTGCCTAGACCATGTGCTATCCATAAAAACCTTTACTGACAAAAACTACACTGTGACTGAGTTTGTGTACCTTTCTTCCTGCTTCATACCACACATCAACAGATCAGATCTGGGTCAGAGTACTTGCAAGAAATTCTCAGTGTTTTTACTGACATGGCAAACCAGATGGTTGGGGTTTACTACATAAAGTCCAGATAGTAGCTGAAAAGCACAGAAATACACCAATTAAGTTGACTTTCTTGTGACAGTGTCGGTTCTCTGGCGCTTTTTGTATTATCCTTATCCATCTGTCACCCGATAAGGAAATGCTATTCTAAGCAAACACAAATACTACTTGACCCACATCTGTTGTAAGTACAACACTCCCTCCCAACTGTGTTCGATCACCCAGAGGACCGAAACCATCGACACTCAATGAAATCCACGTCGATAATGGATTTCATTGTACTGCTGATAAACAGAAGAAATGGTTTTGAGGTAAGGACATTTCAGTTTGGTTAGTCATGATCAGATAAAATAGATGTGTCAAATAGATGGGATGGAGACAAAGGTTATACATGGGGGAGGACATTAAAAGTAGCCCTCAGCCAAATTTAGGGGAGATGTTGGATGGGATAAGTTTGTCTACTATAACTGCTACTTTGGAAGAAACGTTGACAGTGGGTTGAAAGTTCTTTACATGTGGAATATCGATTCAAATTCAACTGACATCGAGAAATCGTTGGCTGGATTTTGAAAACTCCCCAATGTTAACACAATAGCAAACCATGCCATCATGTTGAGATCAGCTATCAGTCTTAAATTCGAGTTCATGATGGAGAGTCAAAAAGGAAAAGGATTATACATAAGGAGTGACGTATAGGCCTTTCCACAGATATGTCTGCATTTTTCCATGTGTGACATGGGTACAAAATTACTTAAAAAGTCCTTGCCTATAGGGCCATAGTTAGCCTCCCTTAACCACTCTGTCCAGCAGACAAGGTACTTGCAGATGAAGGCCTCATGGTATTATCAGTAACTCTAGCAAGCTAAATGTCAGCCTCAGCCAGTTTAGAAAAGACGGACGTGTGCATTGTGGTGTTAGATGGATCAGGTGCATTAAATGAACTCACTCAGGTAGGCCACCATTTTTACATACGCAGTTCGAACATAAGGCAACACCGGACCCGATAGTCACAATCAGTCAGAGGATTGCTGCTGGAGTGAACTTTCAATGCAAAACCGCTGGACCCTACCCCTTACTTAAAAAGAAGACAAGACCATGACATAGAGCCGAGCTGAGGGAGCTGTACCAGTGAAAAGGGGGAGTGTGTTTAGTATTCAAGACATCAGTAAATTGTACTGCATATTGTACCCCTAATACTAGCTCCCAGTGGTCAAACTGCTCTCCAACCACTTTTCTTTGACTGGAATCATCTCTGGAGCCCAGCAGGCCCTAATAAGAAAAACAAACACTACCATACTTTACATTCAGGTTTTTGTACCTTTATGACTATCATGTTGGACCACACACTGAGTCAAAGTGCAGTTCTAAGGAACAGCTTTCCAAGCTGGGCAGCAGCTCATCCAGATGGGCCGGCTGCGTTTGGGACAGAGGACAGAAGCAGTGGTAGCTCTAACAGTAGTCAATAATGGAAATTCGGGGTAACAAAATGCAGGCCTGGGGCTCTGGATGTTAGGAGGGGCGGTGAGGAATGAATGGGTAAAATTACAGGAGTCAGAGAAAAGGAAGGGATGCACAGTTTACCAGGACTTACCAATTTTGTAAACAATTTTTGCATCAACAATCAGGGAAAATAAGGGAATCTCATCTTTCAGGAAAAAAAAAAAAGTCACATCTGATTCCCAGGACAATACTCCCCTTTTACTACACCTATCAGTCTGCATGGGTATTTCCCTGAGAGTTAAGTGTATTAACCTGTCACTAGCATGGATAAAAATTACCTTCGACTTAACACTCAACTTCACAATGGGAGGATGCAGCAAATATTTTCAGCTTTCTGGGCAACAATACTGTTACATTAATGGCTCATTAACAATAGATCCCATACATAAAATGTTCCTTTAAAAAAAAATTTAAACAGGTGCAGAAATTTGGTCAGACACAGTGATCTGATTTGGTTTTAAATATAGACAAACCCTGATGTTTGTCAATGAGTGCTACCCTCATTAGTACGAAAATTAATATACATTTCAGTTTGCACCAAGAGCTGAGGTTCTGACTGATTAAGTAACGTTTTTAAAGTGGTTCTCAGACATAACTTCATTGCAGAGCCAACAAAGCATCCTATTCTCAGTAGAAAAGTTATGCTTGGGCAACAGCAATGAAATACATTCACATTGCAAACAAACTACTGAATCATACCATCTCTGCTCATACAAATGAGCCGTGGAGACAGAACAGACTGGAGCAGCCCATATTTGACTGATGTCAGTCCTACTCTTGAAGAGAAACTGATTAGACAGAGAGAGAGAAATATTGAGAGACAGGAGAGTAGGCCACCAGAGTGAGCGGGATCCTACTGGCCCTATGTTCAGTGTGGGTGGTGCAGGAAGGTGAAATATGAGTACTTTTCAGGCTGATTGAGCCGTTTTACAGCTCATCTCTTGCCTGCTTCATCACAAAGCTGTGCAGGCTCTCCAGGTCCCGTCCACCGTGATGTTCGTCTCCCTGCTCCCCTGCCCGGAAGATGATTAAGGTGGGGTAACCGCGCACCTGGAAGACAAAGGAAAGGACAGAAATAGTTTAATTCTCTTTCAAAGCTATTTTATGCAAATGTAAAAAATGATTGTAAAAATACAGTCCACAGTTGATTTTACTGTATTAGAAGATAAAGAAAATGGGCAAGTAGCAATAAAGGTTGGATCCCCCCCCCCTTTTTTTTCTCCCCAATTGCATCCGGCCAATTACCCCAATTTTCCGAGCCGTCCCAGTCGCTGATCCGCCCCCTCTGCCGATCCGGGGAGGGCTGCAGACTACCACATGCCTCCTCTGATACATGTGGAGTCGCCAGCCGCTTCTTTTCACCTGACTGAGGAGTTTCACCAGGGGGAAATAGTACACGGGAGGCTCACACTATTCCCCCCAGTCCCCCCCCCAAACATGCGCCCAAACTGACCAGTGGAGGCGCTAGTGCAGTGACCAGGACACACACCCACATTTGGCTTCCCACCCACAGACATGGCCAATTGTGTCTGTTAGATGCCGACCAAGCCAGAGGTAACACGGGGATTCGATCCAGCGATCCCTGTCTTGGTAGGCAATGGAATAGACCACTACCCTACCTGGACGCCACTAAAAGTCGGATTTTTAATGTTGCAGTGAAATTTTTAGCATCAAAAAAATCATTAATATGAAATAGCTTTTCCAAAAAAAGGTTGTGTGTGGATGGTAACCCTAGATTTGTGAAACTCATGCGCTAACTTATCCTCAACCTAACCCTAACTCAACACTTACCTTAACCAAACCTTAACTGATATCTAACCTTAATGTAACCAATAGCTAACCCACAACCTAATCTCGACCTTAACCTCATGCTTACTTTATTCTAACCCTCCATTATTTGCCATTGTCAAGCCAAGTGTGCATGTGCGGGAGTGTTTGAGTTTCGCAAATCGAGGGTTACCATCTAGACAGGACCTCAAAAAAAAGTGCCAAACATTTATCATGGTAATATACCACTCAGTCAATGGCTTCTTCCACCTGCATATCTTATACTTTCACTGTTTATAGCTACTAATAAGTGGCTTAATGACTTACAGGCAATAAGGACAAGGTAAAGGATGCAAGGCAGTAACAGAAAATTTCAGAAATCTCAGCAACAGGGAAAAATTACTTAATAGTGAACCGAGCAAAGATAAGAACATTTCTGAGTGCTTGGTTATACTGAGTTGTAGGCAAGTTTGAGTTTCATGCAGGGGGTAAGGGGGAGGCAACATTAGACTAAAGTCATCGAAACCCAAGCTGTGCAAAGACACCACTGCCTTTTAATCAGAAATCAACTTGACGGATCACCAAACTAGAGAAGAGAGGAAGGTGGTGGGATGCGAGCAAACAGCTGGTACCTGGAAGAGTCTCTGAAACAGTAAATGTTGCAGAAGATGAGGCATGAGATGGGACAATAGGAGGGGTCAAATCTGGGGGTTATTTGAAGGCTTTGTATGTGCGGCGCATGTCAAAATAAAAGCATTTTGGTATCTGAATGCAAATGTTTAGAGTCAATGTATTAAATGTAACTAGCTGAGTGTGATATTCTTCTATCTCTAAAAGCATGCTTTGCAGTTACAGTGGTATCTAATTACAGTATGAATGGTGTTGTTTTATGACTCTATAATGAAACTACCAAATTGGTTTTATTACGTTCTGCGTGACGCACTTCATCCGAAAGAAACGTCAAAGCTTACTGAAGGGTTCACAGAAGAGAGAAAAGGGTAGTAATAAACATGTTTCCACAGCCCTTCAATAAAAAAAGGAGTGCAACATGTTCAGTTTAGATGGGGTCTCGTTACATTAATGATGCTCTGCTGTCACTTACAGAGAATCTGTTACAGAGTGTACGCTCCACAGTGCAGTCAACTTTGGCGATCTTGACATCAGTGAGAACTGGGAACTCCTTCTTAGACAGGTCATCCCAGGCTGGAGCAAGGTTTTTACAGTGGCCGCACCTGTAAATACGGGATCATGGTTAACATGTCATATGCAAAGTGTAACATGCCTTGTGGCACCAGTATTTTGTTAAAGGACAGTGGGCAGCCCATTCAAAACGTAGGCTAAGTATTTTTATTCTTTGTGTTAACAGTGATAAAGAAGCAAAAGCCCTACTGAGACTCGAGTGCTGTCAGAGGCTATGGACTTAAACAGTCAACTATCTCTGAGCATGTTTCTGATTTTGTTTGTTTGTTTTTTTAAGTGCACCAGGAACAGAATTTTGAAATACAAAAGCATTACTTGAGATCACTTAGAAAAGTCTTCATAAAAGTGTTTGTTCAAGATGGTAATACAACAGAATCAAAAGCTAGATAGTACATGCCATCCATCTGTTAGTTCGCCTCACATTCTGACTACATGAAACACTCCAAATATTTCCCTTAGGGTAACAGGAGTAAACTAAAAAGAAAAAAGCGGTCCTACAAATTAGTCTATCAAACTGCATCGTAACACTGAAGGTGTACAACATCAAGCTAAACTGACAAATACTTATCCATGAAATAGGTAATTCCATGTGAAAAGCTGTGAATCCGTATTAATTCAAATGATCAAATTCACTTTATCCATGAAAGGGCAGATAGATGGAGGGAAGAGAAAAGACAAAGAAGGATTTCAAACTTTGAGAGACATTGTGCAGAGATGTCAAAGTAGTAAACAATATATCAACAACTTTATTCTTTATTTGCCTTGGGGTTGTGAGGGTCGATAGTTTCAAAGTTATGTGCTCACCATGGTGCGTAAAATTTGATGAAAGTCAGGCCCTTGGCTACGGTCTCATCAAAGTTGCTCTCCGTCAGTACCAATACACCGGACTGTAGGGAGGACAGGAACATTATATAAATTACACCATTATGAATAGTTTCCATCATATCTATGAGCACAAGAGCTATTGAGCTGAGTCTGCTCTCCTCTATCCCCACATCACCTCATAAAAAGCTTTTTTTTTTGTATTTGAATTATCCTTTATGTGCCAATATAAGCAGAAAATATAAAGCCACAAAATAAGTAGTAGCACTTGAAAATATATGCTATGTCCTTTATATTCTAGACCCCTTCCTTTACATGCATTACACAGTATAACAAGCTGTAAGGGAAACTGGAGCACAGGAGCAGCCAATGCTGGCACTCCTGGAGTAAAAAGCAATTCAGTGTTTTGCTCTGGAACATTTCGAAAGAGATAGACCCACTGGCTGTGGTGGAAATCAGCCCCAAATGGAAGGGTAATTTGGTTGAAGAACTGCAGCACACTGGTTCATAGGTGTGAATGAATGACTATAAATAAATAGTAACTATGTCAAATAGGATGTGGGGTGGTCTTATTCTCCTTCTTGTGATCCTCATAACACTGTCATTAGGATGGGTGCGAGTAGATCTTAAATCTGCAATCCCAAAGAAAATAATATCCATTCGAGTACTATTGATCTTATATCACAAATGGGCTTTCCCCATTGCCAACCTCTCTGTTAAATGTGTTAAGGATGATGTCATTGCCCATGCTCAGATTCCCATCTGAAATTTTGGCGTCTAGTGGAAGGAAATGGCTAACCTCACCATAATTGCTAGTGGGAGCCACTCCACTGCCTGTTAGAGTACCTAAGCTAAGAGGTCTCGAAATCATCAAGGTAAAGATACCCTCCATTTGGTTATTTTCTAGAAATTGCTGCGCGCGCGCGCGCACACACACACACACACACCTCTTCCTCCTCTTTGGCTGGCTCATCTGTGGGAATTTCATTTGCTGCTGGTTCCTCAGGTTTAGGCTCCTCTGCCTCCACAGCGGCCTTCAATTGACTGTCCACAAAGTCTTTGAATGAGTCTAGGTCTCTCTTCCCTCTGTACTGGTCTGTCTGCAAAAAGCCCATATAGCACAAGAAATTGAAATGGCTGCAATCAATGTAATTGTTGTTCTATGCCAAATTGTTTTTAAAAACAAGATTTTGGGTTTGCTGGTTTAGCAGTAGTTGGCTTTGTTACTCATTTGTAACCGAGAGAGTAGTTTTAGTAGTAGTAGGGGGAAAGCAACACGGTATAACCTGGTCAGATTAAGGTAGCTTTGAACAATGACTGAGCCAGATCATTAGGTAAATGTTAAAAGTCAGACTTCCTCCATACCTTCTTTCCATTGTAGAAGAATAGCAGAGTGGGATATCCACGCACAGCGTTTTCCGAACACACCTCGTAGTGCTGTGTGCAGTCCACCTAGCCAATCAGAATCAACACCTTGGTCACGAAACAGCAAATCAGGATTATCAATGCAATACAAAGGAAAAGCAACTGAAACTGCTTTACATATCATTCTGAGGATCATTTCCTCTGTGAAATCAAGTCACTGAAACTGAGAATACAAAGGTTACTTCGTATTCATTTCAATGTATTCCCCAAAAGCAAGTGTAAAAAGTCACCTAATCACATACTTACACATGTATTACTCTTTACAGAGTTCTTTAGGGCCAACCGCGCTCTTCAAAAGTACATTTAGTTGAAATAAGATGACTATGCCAACGCAAACACTAAATCATTAGAATTTGCTCAGTAGGTGTTCACTCCTTCATATACAAGTCCAATTTGAAAACAGACAGCTGATATGATAAAACTTCACCAATTTACTAACTAAAAGAGCAATTGCAGCAATGTTTCAAATCAATAAGACAAACATTTTTGTATCAAACAGTGCTCAGATCTTCAGAAAGACAACAGCCAGGGAAACTTATTTTGCAGAGGAAACCTAAGAAGGCCTTTGTGGCAAACTCTTGTGGTTCTGCTGATTTTAATCCATGCTAAAAATGTTACCCTCTCTTTGAAGACAAATTTGAGAACATGAGTATCAAATGCTGAACATACTCTTTTTATTGTCTGCTCAGTGCCTGTGGTTTAATATCAGACTGATTATTTTTGCAGCTGTAACTTTAAAAAGAAAGTTTATTTACATTGTATGATACTGTTCTGACATATCTGAAATCTTATTCTTCTGCGTACATCCCAAGGGAGGCCAATGCAGTTGAAACATCCGTTACTGGGTGATAAACATGATGTCCTTGAATTATATTTTTTGAAAGTGTTCAGACTTGACTCGTTATGAGAAAGTCTATTTTGGGCCTAATCTCTTTTTACTCTTTCTTTTCCCCTACTACCCACCTTGGCGATCTTTACATCATCTGAGTGCTCAAAGATGGTGGCCAGCTGCTCCCATGTCGGTGCCATGGCTTTACAGTGGCCACACCAAGGGGCAAAGAACTTGACAAAGTGAGCACCTAAAGAAAAAGAAAGGTGAACAGATGGATGCAAGAGAGAAGTGGGAAACATTTAAATACACAAACACATATACACATACATTTTTATAGACATAAAAAAATGTACAGCATTACAAAATAAACTGAACAAAACTCATGGTAACATTTATTGATGATCACACGATATCACCCGCTCACACAGCACTACGATAAATGGGGGGGGGGTGAAGATCAGAGGTTTAGGTTTTTCATTTGATGCAACAAAAGCCAAATCTACTTCAACTAAATGTTGCTGGCCTTGAAGGTAAATATACAACTCTTACACAGAGGTTGTATACAGCCATGTAACATTTATTGTAGCACTGTTGCCAATATTTGATGGTTGGAACCAATAAACAGTGCTTTAAGAATGTCTGTGTTACATCCTGCCTTTTCCCCCAACCCCAAACAAGAAACCTTTTATTTTTCTTCTAAACCAAAACATTTAAATTCACAGGGCTTAAGAGCTGTAATTTCAACAAGACCATTATCGTGACCACCATTTATTTTTGCAGTCATGGACTGAAAATATGAAGTTTCAGTATACAAATGTTAGGAGTGACTTTGTTTTGACTGATGTTGTGTATTGTGGCACAGGTGCTAGTACGGAAGGGAAATGTTCTGCATGTCAGTTATGTAAAACAAGGGAATGAACAGTTTCTATTTTGTCACAAAGCACAAGCCCCCAGAACCACTGCTCTGTGGAAATGGAAAACAGAAAATCTTTTTCAAAAGACAATAAAAGGAAAAAAATTGTTACCGGTCAAAGGAAAGAGTTTACTTGCATTAATTAACTCCTTGCACAAATTATTGATCTCCCCACCAACACTAACAAGCTTTCTGAACAGCTCTGTCTTTAAAAATGTCTAAATACAATAGTATAGCTAATAGCCAAATGCTCCTTACCTTTGGAAATATGGGCCTTAAAGCTGGGAGCAGTAAGCTCATACATGCCCTGTTTGGGCTCTGGGGCTTTGGGAGGCTCCAGCTCACTCTCTGGCTCCTGAATGGACACCATAAAAATACATCAATCCCTTCAAAACAATATCACAATTCTATCAAACACTTTGTTTAGGTAAGTCTGACAAATTGCACATTGATTGGAGGCTCTTCCCATAAGGGCAATTATATCCATACTAGTACATATACCAATGGTGGGTTTGTAGGTTTAAGGATGTCATCACACATGTGACTTGAGAAAACAGGGGACATGGGATTTTTTTGTTTTTGTTTTATTAAGTCTATCAATTTGTATATTCAGAGCTTTGAAGCTGTATATTCATAGGTGCTGTGGCCACTTAATAATTCTGAGTTTTGTGTATACACTTACACACATGCAAGCACACACACAATCAAATTTACCGATGGCTCCTCTTGGAGAGTCTTGAGCATCCACGTTTCCAGAGATTGTAGATCCCTGGGCCCCTGATACTTCACTGCCTCATGATCTGGTCTGAACAGTTTCAGCCTAGAGACACAAACATGCACACACATACACACACAGAAAACAGAGAAATTTAGTACAGTAGACTTAACATTCAAATGGGTCGTTTTGTCAGAGAAATGCAAACTTATATATTATAGCTTGTAAAACAGTATTTCAGTCAATCATTATCTGCTAACTGCTGATTTTACAGGTATTCAGTGTATGACCTTTGGTCATACATTGAATAAAAGAAGGCACAGGTGAAAGAAGGCAATGTTAACACTGATGTAAGATTCAACTAAATGTCTTTATGCATGCTCAATAATCTGGGTTTTCTCCGGGTACTCCAGTTTCCTCCACCATCAAGAGAAACATGCATGTTAGGGTTTATACTCCTGTCTGTGCCCCAGACCAAGGCAATGGGAAAAGAACTGGAGTTAGTCCCTGGGTGCAGCAGCAAGGCGGCAACCCACTGCTCCTAGCTACACAGATCACAGCTAGGATGTGATCTGTAGGATGTTAATTTGCAGTAACTGAATTTCCCCACAGGAATTAATAAAGGAGACTTAATACAATTTAAATTTTTTTTTAAATCAAAGAAAGTTGAATCTGTTCATCTGGACACAACGTTTATTGACAGAAACGTTTCATCACTCATCTAAGTGACCTCTTCAGTCTAAGCTGACTGCAGGTATCCCCACCCTTATAAACAATACAGTGGCGTAACGACTGAAACCAACGATCAATTTCACATGCAAACAGGCGTGAACATTAACTAGAGTTTCAATGGCCATGTGTACTATTCAGAGTATTTGGGAATGCTTGAAATCACAGCATTGTAGTACGGCGACAGATGTACTCTCCCCCCCCCCCCTCTCAGTTCAGGGATGGTCGTTACCTACTCACATAGATGGCCTCTTTGACTCCCTGTTCAAACCAGTGTCATCATCCATCCATCTACATCCATCATCATCATCCATCTACAGGCCTGTGGCCACTCTCTCAAGGATGAGGATGTACACATCCTTGATAGGGAGGAACGCTAGTTTGAATGGGGAGTCAAAGAGGCCATCTATGTGAAAAGGGAACGGCCATCCCTGAACCGGCGGGGGGGGGGGGGGTATTAAGCGTACATCTGTCGCCATTTTACAATGCTGTGATTGTCACTATTCTCCAATCCTCTGTGAACAGTACACATGGCCATTGAAACTCTAGTTAATGGTCATGCCTATTTGCATATGAAACTGATCGTTGGTTTCGGTCGTTATGCCACTGTAAGGTTTATAAGGGTGGGGACACCTGCAGTCAGTTTAGACTGAAGAGGTCACTTAGATGAGTGATGAAACGTTTCTGTCAATAAACGTTGTGTCCAGGTGAACTGATTCAACTTTCTTTAATTCAACTAAATGCTTTGTAATAAGTCAATGTTATCTGTCAATCAGTGATGAAGAACAAGGACTGTTTGCCTCTATGCTTAATTATTCTTCATTATTTTGCTGTGCTTTTCCATCAGTGGTAAAAAAAGAGGAAACGTGTTGCATTACATAGGCAACTCTCAGTTGAGACCTTGGTTTCTGTTAGTTCAACTACAAAAACAAAAACTAAAAACAAGTGATCGCATGCTGCCATATAGCATTACCAGTTAAATTGAATCCAATGCTTATTAAACTGAGACAGTATTGCAGTTTAGGGGAGTTTTGAGAGCAAATGGATGCTAAGAACTGCTCATTCTCATGCAAAATTACAACAGCTAGTCTATGCATGAAAGAAGGCTTGCGAGAATGCAGAAATAAAGGTGCATATCACGCCAAGTAATATAGGAGTTCATGTCGAGCTGTACTTACGTGGGGTAACCTCTGACTCCGTGGGCGTTGGAGCAGAACTTGGTATCTTGGACACAATCTACCTTTACAACATATACTGGGGGATTGTCCATGCTGTTGTATTTGTCTGCCAGTTCATTCCATGTTGGTTGGAGCTTCTGGCAGTGGCCGCACCTAGACACAGCAGATAGAACACAAACTTTGTCAGTGTGCTAATGAAATCAGCTACATAGGGATTTAGTCTGAATTTTTTTTTACTCCAATTTGATATTGGTTCATTAGATTTGGCAATAGTCTGAGTTATAGTCAAGCTCTGTTGGTGTAAGGGACAATGGCAGAGGAAGAAATAGAAAAATTAAAAACCTGTTTATTGCTCAATTTTTCTCATGAGAAATATCTGTGAATGTGTTTCTATATTGAACCTTGGTGTTTCATATCATTTATTACAACTAGGAAAGACACGGGACATACAACCTAGTCACTAATGGCAAGCAGTGAAAACAAGTAACCAGAGTCCTACATTTTATAACAATGGGATAGTTCCATGACAACTGCTGGTGCTGGTTTATTTCTGGCACACTGTGTCTTAGTCATATGACCTGCTCTGATCAGGTTTAGTATTTAGCAATTAGCAAAATGATAGCAACCCCTGAGTGAAGTCAATCGGAATAAAGGGGAGATTCGGCTGGCTTGTGCAGCTACAAGTAAAGCACATGCCCTGATACACACTCCATTCAGGTCCAATTCTGAATTAACTGTTTGGAGTCCACATCCATTAATCAATTCAGATGTAGTCATAATTTGACAGCTTTTTTTTTTGACAGCCTTCTCCATAAAGCCAACTGAAAAATGTAACTTCTTGCCTTCTCAGAGCAAAACCTTTCTAGATCTGCACTTTCTCGGCGATGCTTAAAACGGTTTAAGCTAAACCAACCATGCACACATCAAGTGTAATAACTTCATATTCATGTTACTACCTTGCAGAACAGATAAGCAGCACTGCTGGTGCCTAAGGACCGGATAGAGGACTTATTCAATCGGTGCTTGCCACGTCAGCGGCCACAGCAACAACCTCTCCAGACTGCAGACAAGCTGTGGCAGATCCTGTTATTACCTCAATAACAGTTTTATAAGTTTATGAAACAGATGAAGGAAACAACGAATATATTCTTTACTGATTACTATAAACCTCTCAAATTCATTTGAAAGCTTGCGCATAAAGTCAGCCAAATCAGTAAGGCTCTGAGAATATGATAAAGATTCTTGACAACACCTGGCTCACAAATCAGCTAGCTAGCTAGCAAGCTAAGCTAACCGGGACACCCAAGGCTAACCACGCCAGTCAAAGCGAAGGGAGGTTTGCTCGCTAGCTAACCTCCTTTAGCTTGCTCACTGGCTACCCAGTTTGCTCGTGCCATGCTTTAAAACGCCACATTAATTTTCAATGCACGTCGGGGTTTCAAACGAGTGTGACGCGACAGTGGTCGCTGATAAATTTATCAATTTAGTGTCGTTTAGGAAAACTTGACAATTGTTGGCTTACCAGGGAGCGTAGAACATGACAAAGTGAGGCGCGGTAGGTATTGCGTCGTTAAACATCTCCACCGTGTACGCGTGCTTTGCATGTTCATCTTCCTCTTCATCGACGTCGCAAAATACTGTACCAACAAGTAGCAGATAATAAATAAAACATGGCACGAAAGGTGTGCAGTTCAACGCCGAGGCCATGGTGATCGCTCTCGCTGTGAGAACCGGTCTCTGCTGGCGTCCACAACTTGTACCCCGCCCACCGGTGCTGCGTTTAAACAAATGTGGACACGGCTGAAGTCGTGGTTGGGGCGCTCCTGTCCTGGCGGGTCGTGTTACAGTCCAGATAGCATACAAATCAGTGGCCGCCCGCGCACCCTCCGCAGAGCAAACTCCGTAAAGCTGAACAAGAAGCCCCCCAGTTGTCCCACTCGGAAGCGGGGCAATTGGATTGCATGGAAACCTCTTTCACACAGTTAACGGTAAATGTCCTGAGAACTGTGATAACTACAGGCTGGAATAAGTTTGGCCCCAAAACAATGTTAAACACTACTTTACGAGTCCGTTTGAATCAGCCATTTTATCCAGTTAGGGTATTATTCCCTCCAGGCAATACCCCAAAACATACATACATACTCACTCACTCTCACTCACTCTCACTCACTCTCTCACACACTCTCTCTCTCTCTCTCTCTCTCTCTCTCTCTCTCTCTCTCTCTCTCTCTCTCTCTCTCTCTCTCTCTCTCTCTCTCTCTCTCTCACACACACACACACACACACACGCACACACCTACCTATACTTCAGGATCCCCACTGACTACATTCATTCCCTAGCCCGGAACCCTGACCTGAACCATGGCCACTCCATGTGTAACCTTTTAACGAACCTTCACTTTATCCTAACTCTGACTCTAACCCTAAACACAAGTCCTAGCCCTAAAACAGACCCTAGTGAGGACCAGCTAAAATTTTCGGACTTTGTGAAAATGTCCAAATATAGCTGAATAAGAATACACACACACACACACACACACACACACACACACACACACACACACACACACACACACACACACACACACACACACACACACACACACACTATAGTAAAGAGACTGGGGCCATCTTCTTAAATTAGGGCTACTTTATAACATAGCAATCATAATTACACAGATACACAACAGAGCAAGACTTGGCCTGCAGTGTGTCTTTCTCGAGTCATGAAGAGTATTCCCATTACCAGGTTAATGTCCTCAAGGGGCAATATAGCTTACAACAGCAATCGGGAATAGTAAGATGGTATCTGTACAATATAGACATGTATACACACATAAAAACACACATAAAAACAAGTACACTGCATCAGAAGAAGCAATATTCAGTCACAGTCCCATCAGAGGAGATAGAGAGCCACAGTCTCATTTTGTTTAAAAAGCCAATAACTGATGGAATAAAATACCTCCTATAGCTGTTGGTGGTAAAACCTCCGCCTGGAGGGGAGCAAATTAAACTCAATGTATAAAGGGTGCTGGGAGTCCAATAAGATGGCTCACACTTTCTGTGTGGCTCTGACTTGGTACGGATGGAAAAGATCATTTAAATTTACATCAGGAATTTCACCAGCACCCTTACCCAGAGCATATTGTAATGAATGTGATAGTAGACTAATCTCCACCTACTAGATACCACCATATCACCATACTCAACAGCACGGTGTCTACGGTGAAAACCTACAGATGTCTGGGTTCCACAATCTCCCAGGACATAGACACAATCATCACAAAGGCCCAGCAGAGGATGTACTTTCTCCGTTAGCTCAGGAAGTTCAACCTGCCTCCAGAACTGCTGATTCAGCTCTACACTGCAATAATCCAGTCTGTCCTCTGCACATTCATCCCTGTGTGGTTTGGATCGGCCACCAAACAGGACAGGGACAAACTACAACAGACAGTTGTCTGCAAAGAAAATCATTGGTGCCAACCTGCCCTCCATTCAGGACTTACATACCTCCAGAGTAAGGAAATGGGCTGGCGACATCACTGCTGACCCATCACATCCTGATCACAATCTGTCCCAACTCCTCCCCTCTGGTAGGCACTACAGAGCACTGTACCCCAAAACAGCTAGATATAAAAACAGTTTCTTTCTGCAGGCCATCATTCACATGAACACACAGTCAAATGAATCCAACCATTCTGTACATACTATACTGTACACTGTAAGTATACTGGTACGTTCTGTCATGTCCATCTACCTCAGGTATGTATGTAAGTAACCTGCTAACATCTATTTCAGCATCTCTGCACCATTGCACTGTATCACCTCTTATTTTGCCTGTATGTTGTCAATCCTTGTGTATATATCTGAAGATTGTTGTGTTGTACTGTTGTTATTTTATGTTAAGCAAACTGAGAGAGCCATGAAACCGGAATCAAATTCCAAGTATGTGCCAATAAACTTGATTCTGATGATTATACATGGCCAATAAACTTGTTTCTGATTTTGATCCTAGATCATCACTACTTGACACATGGGTTGTATTGGATTGTGTCAGGTCACCCATATGAATGGGTTCTCACAGCAGATGAGTTACTTGCTAAAAATGATCAATTAAGGGAAATCTTGCAGCCACCTCTGGTTTTCTAAATACAGATTTCGAGGACAATTTCATAGAAGTGATGTCACTTCCATGAAATTGAATTTGAAATAACGTGTACATGTGTGAATTGTATCATGTGTTCAAGGCAAACTAAGCGGAGTCACACCAGAAAGCT
Organism: Lampris incognitus; assembly: GCF_029633865.1. Taxonomy (NCBI): domain Eukaryota; kingdom Metazoa; phylum Chordata; class Actinopteri; order Lampriformes; family Lampridae; genus Lampris; species Lampris incognitus. The sequence goes on along the minus strand of NC_079229.1, from coordinate 18,865,744 downwards.
CTGCGAGAAACTGTCTTTAGGATATAATCTAGCAGACAGTTCTTTTAAGATCAAGCAGGATTAAGGCAAAAGCCAAATTGGTTACTTATAAATGGTCCTTGTCAAGTTCTGGTTCACAGACAGCACAATTTTCCCTTACACCTATGGGGACTGTCTATCTTGAGGGCTTTACTTTAAGACATCCATGAAAGAATGAAATATTGTGAAAATGAACCCAAGGTTCTGAGAATACAATGTTACTGTTTTGCTTAAGCTGAAATAATAAATGTGGGACCACAACTCAGATGTCACTCACCGGTGTTTAGGGTGATAGATGGACTGTTGGTTTTGTAAACCGATGGTCAGATATGAGTCAGAGTTGCCTCTTGCTCTTTCATTGCTGCTGGAAATGATGCTTGAGAATGAGAACATTCGAGGCTATAATAATTAATCCTATTTATTACAGTGGATAAATGGTGCCTCCTGTGGGGGCTCTAGCTTTGCGTAATGGCAACAATCTGTGTGTAGTAAATCATGCATCCATTTCAAGGGACTGTGTGTGTGTGTGTGTGTGTGTGTGTGTGCGTGCGTGCATGTGTGTGTGTGTGCGTGCATTTCTGCATACAATCCCAAAGTAGTTAGTACCTGCCTCCCAGGTCCAACTGGCAAGTCCTCTCCTCTACTACACTATTATACAGTTTACTGTCCTATCCTAATCTCTTCTATACAATACTATACTATACTATACTATACTATACTATACACTCAAAGTAATTAAAAATATACGGTCATAAGCTTTTACACTTTGATAGTAGTTTTGTATAAAGCTTTTAGATTCTAGTAATTGTTTTCTCTTCAGTATTGTTTTGGAATGATTCTTTCTTTCATCCAGACAGGGGCATGGAGAGACGTAGGCATTGCCCAGAGCAGCACTACAACAGTGTGCAGCCCTGCTCCACACTCAGCAGCTCTTCCTTCAACAGCACCCACTGAATGTCTACATGCTGAAGTGGGCAAAATGATCCTACCACACACTGTCAGAGTATTAAGTTGGCTATACAGTAGTGTATGTTACAGACCGAGGTGTTTATGAAGTGCGTGTGTGTGTTTCTATGCGTATGTGTGGTGTGGCTCAGTACTTCTTTGATGGCCTTTTCAGCAGATTGACTTTGCCCTGTTGTTGTCTAAATGACCGTTAAAATTCCTCTGTCACACAAACAGACACATTCTCTCTCTCTCTCTCTCTCTGTCTCGGTCGCACACAGACAGTCTCTCTCTCGCTCACACACACATACAGTCTCTCTCTCTCTCTCTCTCTCTCTCTCTCTCTCTCTCTCTCTCTCGCTTACACACACAGACAGTCTCTCTCTCGCTCACACACACAGACAGTCTCTCTCTCTCTCTCTCTCTCGCTTACACACACAGACAGTCTCTCTCTCGCTCTCTGTCTCGCTCACACACACACAGACAGTCTCTCTCTCTCGCTCACACATAGACAGTCTCTCTCTCTCGCTCACACACACACAGACAGTCTCTCTCTCTCGCTCACACACACAGACAGTCTCTCTCTCTCGCTCACACACACACAGACAGTCTCTCTCTCTCGCTCACACATAGACAGTCTCTCTCTCTCGCTCACACACACACAGACAGTCTCTCTCTCTCGCTCACACACACATAGACAGTCTCTCTCTCTCGCTCACACACACAGACAGTCTCTCTCTCTCGCTCACACATAGACAGTCTCTCTCTCTCGCTCACACACACACAGACAGTCTCTCTCTCTCGCTCACACACACAGACAGTCTCTCTCTCTCGCTCACACACACAGACAGTCTCTCTCTCTCGCTCACACACACACAGACAGTCTCTCTCTCTCGCTCACACATAGACAGTCTCTCTCTCTCGCTCACACACACACAGACAGTCTCTCTCTCTCGCTCACACACACATAGACAGTCTCTCTCTCTCGCTCACACACACAGACAGTCTCTCTCTCTCGCTCACACACACACAGACAGTCTCTCTCTCTCGCTCACACAGACACATTCTCGCTCTCTCTCTCTCTGTCTCGCTTACACACACAGTCTCTCTCTCACACACAGACAGTCTCTCTCTCGCTCAAACACAAACACATTCTATCTCTCTCTGTCTCGCTCACACACACAGACAGTCTCTCTCTCACACACAGACAGACACATTCTCTCGCTCACACAGACACATTCTCTCTCTCTCTCTCTCTCTCTCTGTCTCGCTCACACACACACACACACACACACACACACACACACACACACACACACACACACACACACACACACACACAGACAGTCTCTCTCTCGCTCAAACACAAACACATTCTATCTCTCTCTGTCTCGCTCACACACACAGACAGTCTCTCGCTCACACACACAGACACATTCTCTCGCTCACACAGACACATTCTCTCTCTCTCTCTCTCTCTCTCTCTCTCTCTCTCTGTCTCGCTCACACACACACACACACACACACACACACACACACACACACACACACACACACACACACACACACACACAGACAGTCTCTCTCTCTCTGTCTCGCTCACACACACACACACACACACACACACACACACACACACACACACACACACAGACAGTCTCTCTCTCTCTCTCTGTCTCGCTCACACACACACACACACACACACACACACACACACACACACACAGACAGTCTCTCTCTCTCTCTCTCTCTCTCTCTGTCTCGCTCACACACACACACACACACACACACACACACACACACACACACACACACACACACACACACAGACAGTCTCTCTCTCGCTCAAACACAAACACATTCTATCTCTCTCTGTCTCGCTCACACACACAGACAGTCTCTCTCGCTCACACACACAGACAGTCTCTCGCTCACACAGACACATTCTCTCTCTCTCTCTCTCTCTCTCTCTCTCTCTCTCTCTCTCTCTCTCTGTCTCGCTCACACACACACACACACACACACACACACACACACACACACACACACACACACAGACAGTCTCTCTCTCTCTCTCTGTCTCGCTCACACACACACCGACATTCTCTCTCTCTCTCTCGCTCAAACACAGACACATTCTCTCTCTCTCTCTCTCTCTCGCTCAAACACAGACACATTCTCTCTCTCTCTCTCTCGCTCAAACACAGACACATTCTCTCTCTCTCTCTCGCTCACACACATTCTCTTTCTCTCTCTCTCGCTCAAACAGACACATTCTCTCTCTCTCTCTCTCTCGCTCTAACACAGACACATTCTCTCTCTCTCTCGCTCAAACACAGACACATTCTCTCTCTCTCTCTCGCTCAAACACAGACACATTCTCTCTCTCTCTCTCTCGCTCAAACACAGACACATTCTCTTTCTCTCTCTCTCGCTCAAACACAGACACATTCTCTCTCTCTCTCTCTCGCTCAAACAGACACATTCTCTCTCTCTCTCTCTCTCGCTCTAACACAGACACATTCTCTCTCTCTCTCGCTCAAACACAGACATTCTCTCTCTCTCTCTTGCTCAAACACAGACACATTCTCTCTCTCTCTCTCTCTCTCTCTCTCTCTCTCTCTCTCTGTCTCGCTCACACACAGTCTCTCTCGCTCACACACACAGACACATTCTCTCGCTCACACACAGACACATTCTCTCTCTCTCTCTCTCTCTCTCTCTCTCTGTCTCGCTCACACACAGTCTCTCTCGCTCACACACACAGACACATTCTCTCGCTCACACACAGACACATTCTCTCTCTCTCTCTCTCTGTCTCTCTCTCTCTCTCTCTCTCTCTCTGTCTCGCTCACACACAGTCTCTCTCGCTCACACACACAGACACATTCTCTCGCTCACACACAGACACATTCTCTCTCTCTCTCTCTCTCTCTCTCTCTCTCTCTCTCTCTCTCTCTCTCTCTCTCTCTCTCTCTCTCTCTCTCTGTCTCGCTCACACACAGTCTCTCTCGCTCACACACAGACACATTCTCTCTCTCTCGCTCACACACACACACACCCACTCGCATGCGCGCGCGCGCACACACACACACACACACACACACACACACACACACACACACACACACACGTCACCCTATACTTGTGGGGACCCCTCATTGACTACATTCATTCCCTAGCCCTTATCCCTAACCTTAACCATCATAACTACATGCCTAACCTTAACCCTAACTCTAATCTAACCTAATCCTAATTCTAACCTTAACCGTAAAACCAAGTCTTAATGCTAAAATACACCCTTTTCCCCATGGGGACCCATAAAATGTCTCCACAGCGTAGGTGGTTTCCCCATTAGGATAGAAAAACCTAGTGTACACACACACACACACACACACACACACACACACACACACACACACACACACACACACACACACACACACACACAGTCTTGTTTCACTATCCTTGTGCGGACCCCTCATTGACTACACTCATTACGTAGCCCTTAACCCTAACGTTACCCACGCAAACTACATGCCTAGCCCTAACCCTTACCTTACCCTTACCCTAATTCTAACCGTAACCCTAAAACCAACTCCTAACCCTAAAATAGACCCTTTTCCTTGTGTGGACCTCTGAAAGGTCCGCACAAGGTACGTGCTGTCAGGTTTAGCTATCACACAAGGATAGCTAAACACGTACACACACACACACACACACACACACACACACACACACACACAGATAATGTTGTCTGCTGGGACTGAGGCCATTTCATGACGAGATAACCTGTAACACACTTGTAAGGGACTTTCTTCACTGAGGCGAATGTGGACATGCACATTGGCTAGGGATGAGCTTTACCCTTTGGCTGTCAAAACCCAAACATCCTTTCACTTTTAACAGCTTTGTGATATATCAGATCACCTTTTGGCCTTGTCTCCCCCTGTAGAGAGGCGATTAGAAAAAACAACAACAGCAACAAAACAGCAAATCTAAGTGGTGGATGTGCTGTTTTCACAGGCATATTGAACCTCCGTGTTGTGACAGACCGATGAAATAACTTGATGGCAAATTAATCTAATGCTTGGTTTCTCAATGCCAGCTTTGGAATGAAAATGTCAGCACATTCAACACCAGAAGTGACTTGTAGGCCTTCTTCCAGTGGGTCCAAGCATGAAAATGCACTAGCATGCTTCCATGAACGTACCTGGGCCCTGGCATGAGAGACTGCATGTCTTATGGGCGCCCTTGGCTGAAAAGGTTTGACAAACTCTGGTGTGATGTTCATCGCGGTGTGCCACAGAACGCATGCACACACTTACTGACAGCTCTCAACTTTATAATCCATATCAGAGACATTTTGTCTCGTGGAATCTGAGCGCCGATTTATTCCGTTGTGCTGACACTTCCCCTGTGAAGTCGAAAGGGCTCTTAGTGTTTATTTGAGCTATTACTGTATATCACAACCTCGTCTTAATACACACCCTGACCCGGAGTTCCTGCCACCCTGCCACATTCCTGCAGCTTCTTACTCGAAGAAACGCGTATGCCCTCATGCCTCTACAGTTAACTGGAGATGAAAAATAACAGACCCGATTATTTTCTTTGCCTTTTTGCACATGATAAATAACATCTGCACACAGAACAGACTCTCCCGAGGGGGCTGTATTGTTACCCTGGGAAGCCAATAACCACACATCACAATGTAATCTCAGCATGTCATATAGCTGTGGTAAATATGACTAAATGGCGGCTGACACATTTTATACTTGCCTCACAAAGAGGAGGCCGCATAGTTGTGGGTGTCTACTGGTTACCCATTGTTGATGTCCAGGCATCTTGCCAGGCAAGCTATAGTATGGCCCAATATTAAAAAAGAAGATTAATGGATGCTGGGGACCTGGGGGTATTCTGTTTATTTTCTCAATTGCCTGAAGTTAGTGGCCTCCAGTTGGCAGGTGGCATACAGGGGGTGAGAGTGAGAACTGAGAGTGGAAGTGGTGTGTGTGTGTGTGTGTGTGTTCAGGAAGAGAATGCATGCCGTAAGTTAGATTTCTCCCCAGCCCAGCCTACTAAGTTGGGAAAGCATGCAATAACTCAAGGCAAGGCACTAAGACTTTCTTTATGAGGTGCTTCCGTGGTCCGCCCTAAAATTAAATTTCCCAAGTGAAGAAATGTAATCACCAGAAAGTTACATTGTTTTGGTTTGTTACATTGTAAGTGGGTCTGAGTCAGGGTTTATAATGGAGAATAATTCTTACATTTGGTTTTTTAAAAAGTATGGAAAATTTCAGCTGGTGTCAGGTAAATGTCTTGCAAAGAGGACTTTTAATTGCTTCGCTGTGAGTGTCAGGGAGGTATTGTATGGTCCAAACCTCACAAATCTGGTAGTCTAAGTAGTTTAAACATACGTAATGAAGGTCTGTTTAGTGATATGATGAAACTCTCATGTCCTTGGCAGATGTACCAACAGATAAATCAAAACCTACAGTCTGTGTCCACCAGTGAATGATGTAGAGTTTCATAAAGCATTTTTAATTTGATCGCCATAATATAAAATCATAAACTGGAAAAAATGGCGGGTTCCCTCCCTGACTGCCAGATTAAAAAAAAATAAAATAAAATATATATATATATATATATATATATATATATATATATATATATATATTTCAACCTGGGATCTGAATTCTGAGACTGACGAGGTGCACTTAAGGATTTTTGTTTACATCTCTGCAGGTATTTCAAACCATCTAAAATACTATTATGTTAACATAATGGAAATGACCAAGTTGGGACCTTGCATCAACATGTGCCTCCTTCCCACAGCTGAACATCATGCAAACCAAAAGCCAGACACATGTTTGCTCAGAACACCAAAACTCATCATAGTATCATATCCGGGACACGGATGTGACCAGCGGAGGGGAACCAATGTCATTTGCAGACAGCCGACTCTAGCTGCCACAACAGGCACCTGCCTTGGGAAAAAGCAGCGGGAAAAGGGCTCACCCACATTATCGGAATACTTGCAGAAGGGGAGAAAAAAAAGGAAATGAAAATCCAGCACATCTTTTCATCTGGGCGAGAGAGAGAGAGAGAGAGAGAGAGAGAGAGAGAGAGAGAAAGATGGGAGAGATGAGAGAGAGGAGTAAGGGATTAGAGAAGAGCGGAAAGAGAGGGAGTGCGAGGGAGATTGATATAAAGAGAGAGAGAGGAATGGAGAAAAGGGAGGGAGACAAGAAAACGGCAAATGAGAGATGGTGCAAAAGGCAAGAGAGTGAGCATGGGAGAAAGCACACGAGAGCAAATAACAGAAAGAGACAGACAGACAGAATAATGATTTATTTAGAAAATGATAGAAAGAAAGAATGGAGTAGAGAAAGAGAAGGCGCGGCCAAGGAGGGGAGGGGTATGAGAGATGGTTATGGTAGGGATACATACTGTTACCATGGCAATCCACGCTGTATCCCAACTGTTTTTTTATGTAGTCCCGTTCTCTGCTGACTCCAGACGGATGACTAAAGCAGCACCGGGTCTCCTGAGGGATCTATTGGAATTATCATCATTTTCCACGATGCCTGTTTAGTTGCACGGTCAGCTGTATTCTACGTGGAAACTCCACGTAGAAGCAGTAAACAGGTTGGACATTGACAGGTGCTCCTGAAGATTGCAGTTGCCAGACAAAAACCATGTATCTGCTGAAAATACCGTCTTCAGAAAGGAAGTTAAAAAAAATTTGCTGCATTTGAGAGAAACTTCTCAAGACATGTAGTTGTGCGGCCTTGTGGTCCTGTGGTTACTTTACTGGATAACAATATAGAATAAAGGCATAGCCCGATACTGCCTCCCCCCAATGTGAAAGTAACAGTTGTCAATCCACAGTACTTGTATAGTGTTAGTCATTAAAAAAAAGGCTAAATGGACATAAACACAAAGGAGAATAGCTGGAGAGGGCCAACCAAAAGGGGCCAAATGCTGCTTAGGAAAGACGTCAACCGATCATATTTCAGGCACCAACTTTGGGGTACAGATTAGTTTATCGGGATGATTTCCTGTTTCGACTGTCACGCGAACACATTTGTGCATCCATATAACCACATATGACAGGGAACTTAAGTTTTATCTCTTGGCCACGCTTGCTTCTGAGTGGACCCCCATAGGAATACGCCTAAAGAAGGCAGACCAGACCGAAGGATGGGCCGCTGTTTAAAACGCACAATGACCCAAAGAAAGGTGCAGAAATCTTTTCCTCAATCCCTCTGTGAGTGAGTTTGGCTTTTAGTAACTCAACAGGTTAAGCTCGCACATAATATCTAACGGATCTTCTATATTATGTTAGAAACTTAAAAAAAAATTCCTCTCAAGTGTATGTATATTTGTATTGCTTTTCTGTTTGTGTGTAAACGCAGCAAATGATGCTCACTGAAAACAACACAGCTGTAATCAACGGTGACATAAAGCTCGAGTGCTGCAGTTAGAAGCACACTTCTCTACTCTCTCTGAGTGTGCTTTCCCTGGCCTTTGGGCTTTTCCACGTATGTCAAATGTCTACGAAATACAAGAAATATGGCCACCACACCTTGTCAAACCTGTCACCTGAGGCGAGACATCAAATGTGGTGACAGGACCCACCTTGACCTGGAGGCTACCTTTGACAGACGCTGCTTGGTCAGCAGCCCTTACCATTAAACCCTTTCTTCCTGCCGGTAAAGCCATCAGGATGAGGATGTGTGGGCCAAAAGGGTCGGAGAGAGGGAGAGAGAGAGAGGAGAGAGAGCGAGAGAGAAAGAGAGAGAGAGAGAGAGAGAGAGAGAGAGAGAGAGAGAGAGAGAGAGAGAGAGAGAGAGAGAGAGAGAGAGAGAGAAAGAGAGAGAGTTAGTCCTCAGGTTTTCAGAGTCAAGTCAATTTTACTTGTATAGCCCAATATCACAAATTTGCCTCAGTGGGCTTTACAGCAATAAAACATCCTGTCCTTAGACCCTCGCACTGGATAAGGAAAAACCCTTTAACAGGGAGAAAAAATAGGAAGAAACCTCAAGGAGAGCAACAGAGAAGGGATCTCTCTCCCAAGACGGACAGACGTGCAATGGAAGTTGTGTGTACAGAATAAAATACAATTTACAGAATACAACACTGAAAGAAGTTAACAGAATTATAATGGAATTTTAAGATATATGAAGAATATGATGAGGAGGATGACAAGCAGTGTTCAGATTCCACCGGAACAGTCTAGGTCTAGGACCTGAGCCATAGGTCTACATGGTGATGGTGGTCAGTCCATGTAGAGGTGGGTGCCACAGTCGGACAGCCAAGGACTATGAATTCCACCCCTGGACACAGCTGCCCAAATAAAACGTCAAACCTATTTTGAACCATTGGACCATGAAGAATTACCAAAATACTCAAGACATTCCGATGTTTGCTCTAACTTGATATGAACCAGAAACCAAAGTCATACGAAACGACTTCAGCAGATAGCTAGTATTTCATAAGAGAGAGGACAGGTACAGAGTACAACCTGTAATGTTCTTATTGTATAATAAATGAGAAAGTCTGTAACTCCCTCGCCGTGCTAGCTCTTTAATTGGCCGTGTCTGCGGGTGGGAAGCCGGATGTGGGTATTTGTCCTGGTCGCTGCACTAGCGCCTCCTCTGGTCGGTCGGGGCGGCCCCCAAATCGGCAGAGAGGAGGTGGAGCATCGACCGGGACGGCTCAAAAAGAGCGGGGTAATTGGCCAGATACAATTGAGGAGAAAAGGGGGGTAAAATTGGAAAAAAAGAAGAAAAAAAAGGCTCTTTAATTCCTGTCCACTCTCTTCTCTCTCGATTACCCAGGTGTACTATAGCTCATAAACCACAGCGACACCTACAGGTCGATGATATATACTTACAAACCCACGCCTGGGCTGGTTCTCATTGCGCATGCGCACTGCTACTTACGGAGGTACCTTGTTTATTGATGCCATTTATTTTACAAAGGGTGAACGCAAGAAACGTGCATGCAGTTACCATACACTCTTTCTCCAGAAAATGCACATTCTAGTTTGCATTAGATGATGTACAAATACGTCTCTATGTATATCACCATTCAAAAGATATCAAAACTGTCGCGGATAACGCGCGATTATTTTCGAAATCTGGTTGCCAAGCAGTGGGTGCCAAACATCTTCAAAATTCGCTTAAATCTTGAAAACCAAGAAATCACTGGTCATTCGCCAAAAAAAATCGGGAGAGCTAACTACACGATACGAGAGAGAGCGAGAGCGAGAGAGAGAGAGAGACACTTATTGGTGTAGAAATTGCAGGAAAGTAGAGACGGACAATTTCTCTAATTGACTCACGAACGCGTGTCTTTTATTTTATCCAACCACCCGAGCAACATGGCGTTGCTCTAACCAACCATCGCCGTAGCTCCCCACTGTCAACCCGGAAACACTTGTCTCGATGAACACCCGGGCTACGTCGGTGGACGTCGTAGATGAAAGTGGGACGGCTTCTGGCCATCGAGTGGTCCTGTCCACCGTGGTGAGGAGATAAGTAAAACCGTGGGGGGCAGGGGGCCCACTAGGTCCACGTTTACATGGTCGAACTTCCTTTCAGGTACCAGGAAGTGTGCCAGGGGGGCTCTGGTGTGGCAGTGCACTTTAGAGCGCTGACACTCCACGCAGGTGTCAGCCCAGTCTCTCACATCTTTTTTTTGAGCCCGTGCCAGATGAACTTGGCCGCCACTAGTCTTTGAGACGGTTTTTTGCCAGAGTGGGAGAGGCCATGGACAGCGTCGAAAACACGCCGCCTCCAGCCAGTCGAAATGACGGACCGGGGCTGACCCGTGGAGATGTTGCACGGGTCAGCAAGAGCGTGGTGCCAGCATCGTCGAAAGCCACGTCCTCTAACTGCAGCCCTGTGACAGTCATCCTGAAAGCCTGCACGTCCGGGTCGTTGGCCTGGTCAGCTGCCATGCGGGCATAGTCAAGACCCAAGTAGATGGCGCCCGCAATGGCCCGGGAGAGGCAGTCGGCGACGAGGCAGGTTTTGCCAGCAACATGCTGTACGTCCGTGGTGAACTCCGAGATGTAGGAGAGCTGTCGTTGCTGGCCGGCAGACCACGTCTCAGCCACCTTGGCTATGGCGAACGTCAATAGTTTGTTTTCCATAAACACCGTGAACTGGCAGGCCTCCAGCAGGGAACAGAAGTGTCGAACTGCGAGGTAGAGAGCGAGGAGCTCCCGATCGAAGGTACCATACTTCTGGGCCGTAACTGTCTGCTGAAGAAAGCGAGCGGCTGCCAAGTGCCGTTCACCCACTGCTCGTGCTCTGCCCCGAGTGCGTAGTCTGAAGTGTCTGTGGTAATGGCGATCGGAGCCTTGGGTGATGGGTGCGCCAGCATTGTTGCATCAGCCAGAGCAGTCTTAGTGTCCACAAATGCCTTGTCCCTCTCCGTGGACCAGTCCACAGTGTGTTTGGTGGCCTTGCCTTTCAGGGCCTCATACAGTGGTCACATGAGTTGAGCAGCATAAAGCGGTGGTAAAAGTTCACCATGCCGAGGAACTCCTGTAGGGACTTGATTGTGAGTGTTTGTGGGAAGTTCACAACAGCATCCACCTTTGATGGGCGGGGTACCACCCCGTCTTTGGTGACCCGGTGTCCAAGGAAGTCAATGGTGGTCAGCCCAAACTGGCACTTGGCTGGATTGACGATCAGCCCATGCTGGCTGAGCCGCTTGAAATGAGTCCGGAGGTGGGACAGGTATTCCGATTTGGAGGTGCTGGCGATGAGGATGTTGTCTAGATAGACGAAAATGAAAGGCAGGTCCCAAAGCATCGAATCCACGAGGCACTGGAATGTCTGCACGACGTTCTTGAGGCCGAACAGCATGCGCAGGAACTCGAACAGTCCAAATGGGGTGATCACCACCTTTTTGGGGACATCCAGCAGGTGGACTGGCACCTGATGGTATCCACGGACGAGGTCCACTTTGGAAAAGATGACTCTTCCAGCCAGGTGGGCTGAAAAATCTTGGATGTGTGGGACTGGGTAGCGATCCGGTGTCGTTGTATTGCTGAGTCGGCGGTAATCACTGCACGGGCACCACCCGCCGCTAGGCTTCGGGACGATGTGGAGGGGTGAAGTCATGCACGGGCTGTTGGAGCGGCAAATGATGCCGAGACACTCCATATTCTCGAACTCCTCCCTGGCGGCGGTGGGTTTGGCCAGGTCGAGGCGCCGAGCCCGAGCATAGACTGGTGGGCCAGTGGTGCCGATGTGGTGCTCCATTCTGTGCTTGGCGGTGGAAGATGAGAAGGTGGGCTGCGTGAGGACCGGGAACTCAGTGAGAAGCCGGAGAATATTGTCTGTGGCGGAGAGCATGCTAGACAGTCTGATCGAGTCCGCTCCGCTGAGAGTACACCCATACGAACAGAAAGTGACAGTGTCGATTAAGCAGCGGTTTTTGACATCCACCAGCAGCCCATAGGCACAGAGGAAATCTGCGCCGAGTAGGGGGACGGCCACTTTTGCCGTGACAAAGTCCCAACTGCACCACTGTCCTCCGAAACACAGCTCCACGTACGTAGTGCCATAAGTGCAGCAGTGGGGCTGCCATTAGCGGCTTCTATGGGGGGTATATCCGCAGGGCAGGATGTCTACTCTCGATGCGGGCAGGACGCTCCTCTGCGTGCCTGTGTCGCACAGGAACCGCCGTCCAGAAACGGTGTCTTTGATGAAGAGCAGCCTGCTAGTTCGGCCGACGCACATGGCAACTACTGAGTGCCGGCCCCGGCGTTCCCCACCGTGCTGAAACTGCATGGAGATCGGCACAGCTTGGCCTTGGGTCCAAACTTTGCATGGTAAAAACACAGGCCATGGTCCTGCCGCCGTCGAGGAGCTGTTGCGGCAACAGTTGTATCTTCAGGCAGTGATGAAAATGTTTGGGCAGGAAAAAACGCGGCCGCGCAGTGCTGTTGACCAGCCAGGAAAAACGTATTAGCCTCCTTGTCGGCCAGAGCATGACAGTCAGTGATGGCGGTGTTGGCTAAAGCAGCCCATACCTGAGAAGGCAGCTGTCACAGAAACAATTGGATGAAAAGCAAGTCGGGCTTGTGCTCTCCCAGGAAATCCAGCATCCTGTCCATAAGTTCAGACGGCTTACTGTCACCAAGGCCCTGTTGAGAGAAAAGCCGGCTGGCCTGCTCAGCGTCAGAAAGTCCATAAGTTTTCAACAGGTGAGCCTTGAGTGTCTCGTATTTATCCTGCTGCAGAGGATTTTTGAGGAGGCTCACCACTTTGGTTGCTGCTGAACTGCCGAGAGCTGACATCACATAATAGCATTTTGTGGCGTCCGCGGTGATTTCCTGCAACGCGAACTGCGCTTCTTTCTGGGCGAACCAAGCAGAGACTGACGACTCCCAGAACTCCAGCAGCTCTAGAGAAACCGCATTAGTCGTCATTGTTTTGTTCTGAATGCTATTCCATTCCAAGCCTGTAGGTTGCACTAGGTAGCTGTTGTGATACTGTTTGACCCTATGGGGATAATAGAGATGAAGAAGAAGTAGTGCGTGATGAACTTGAGCTGACACAGTAAAGTTACGAGAAAGTATTCTCTGTTCCGTGCTACTTTCTTGATACCAGTACACAACAAATTGGTGACGAGGATGTCTGTGGCTACTACTACTTTGCCTCCCACGTTCAGTTGGTCGTGCCTGGTAAACCTCCAAAGGAAAGTGCCCAGGAGGCATCCTAATCAGATGCCCGGACCATCTCAACTGGCTCTTTTCGATGCAAAGCAGTGGCTCTACTCCAAGCTCTCTCCGGATGTCCGAGCTGCTCACCCTATCTCTAAGGCTGAGCCCAGACAACCTATGGAGGAAACTCATTTCAGCCGCTTGTATCCACGATTTCACCCTTTCAGTCACTACCCAAAGCTCATGACCAAAGGTGAGGGTTGGAAAAAAGATTGACTGGTAAATTGAGAGCTTTGCCTTCCGGCTCAGCTCCTTCTTCACCACAACGGTCCGGTACAATGTCCGCATTACTGCTGATGCTGCACCAATTCGCCTGCTCCATCCTACCCTCACTCGTGAACAAGACCCCGAGATACTTGAACTCCATCACTTGAGGCAACACCTCATCTCCAACCCAGAGGGAGCAAGTCACCATTTTCTGGTAGAGAACCATGGCCTCAGACTATGAGGTGCTGACTCTCATCCAAGCCATTTCACACTCAGCTGCAAATCACCCCAGTGTGCGCTGGAGGTCACATTCTGATGAAGCCAACAAAACCACATCATCTGCGAAGAGCAGAGATGCAATTCTGAGGTTCCCAAAACGGACACACTCCTCACCTTGGCTGCACCTTGAGATCCTGTCCATGAATATCTCAAACAAAATCGAAAACAAGGGACAACCTTGGCGGAGTCCGACACCCACCAAAAATGTGTTTGACTTTGTGCCAAGAATGCGGACACAGCTCTCACTTTGGTTATACAAGAACCGGATGGCTTGTAGCAACTGCCCCGGTACTCCATACTCCCGCAGTACCCCCCCACAGAGTACCCCAGTATACACGGTCGTAAGCCTTCTCCAAGTCCACAAAACACTTGTAGAATGGCTGGTTAAACTCCCATGACCCCCCTCAGCACTTCCACAAGGGTAAAGAGTTGGTCCGTTGTTCCACGGCCAGGACGGAATCCGCATTGTTCCTCCTGGATTTGAGGTTTGTCAATCGGTCGGAGCCTCCTTTCGAGCACCCTAGAATACTTTCCCAGGAAGGCTGAGCAATGTGATGCCCCGATAATTGGAGCACACCCTCCGGTCCCCCATTTTGAATATAAAGCCATTATATTTACCACATGAGGGTCTTTTCAGATACAAACGAGTTTAATATGGGCTAGCATCAGCGCCCTCTGCTTTTCAAAAGATGATGTCCATTGTGCTGCAAGATCTACTTGGAGTTCAAGCTTACCTCAATGATGTAATCGTATACTCATCCAGCCGAGATGAGCACGAAATACGACTGAAAGCTGTACTACACAGGTCACAGGAAGCTGGACTACACCTAAATACAGACAAATGCTATCCGGTATGTTATGTTAGCGGATATTTGAACTACTAATACTGGTCTTGTTTAACGTTAATAGACTGTTTCCTGCACCTGTGTATTTGGCGTGATTTATTATCGCACAACTGCTATACACACACACACACACACACACACACACACACACACACACACACACACACACACACACACACATTTTATTATTGTAACGTACACAAATAAATAGACACGTTAGCCCTTGGCTAACGGGTTGGACCCTTTAGTCGACTGTGGCGACGGTTCCCCGGCTGCCCCTCTCAATTCGCTACATTGGTGTCAGAAGTGGTATGGTGAGACCGTGAGGTCATCGGAAACGCGTGCGCCCAGAGGCGTGGGGGAGCCGATATGCTGAAGCACGGGGACGCGCTCCCTGAAAGAGGGGGTTAGTGTAACGTGCATGGATAAGTAGACACGTGGTTAACGGGTCGGACCCTTTAGTCGAGTGGTTAACGTTGTCGCCCATGGTGCAGGAGCCATGGATTCGCGTCCCAGCTGTGGCAACGGTTCCCCGGCTGCCCCCCTCAATTCGCTACATTATTATTATTAGGGCCCTGTGATGGGCTGGCGGTCTGTCCAGCGTGTCTCCCTGCCTGCTGCCCAATGACTGCTGGGATAGGCTCCAGCAACCCCGTGACCCCGATTGGGATAAGCGGCTTAGATAATGGATAATGGATGGATAATACTCAGTGACCTCTTCACTCTCAACTGACTGCAGGGTGGGGACACCTGCAGTCTATTTTGAACCATTGGACCATGAAGAATTACGAAAATGCTAGCGAATTCAGGGGGCAGCCGGGAACCGCCACGGCCG
The DNA here is from genome assembly GCF_029633865.1 of Lampris incognitus. Classification (NCBI taxonomy): domain Eukaryota; kingdom Metazoa; phylum Chordata; class Actinopteri; order Lampriformes; family Lampridae; genus Lampris; species Lampris incognitus. Next base: position 18,849,867 of record NC_079229.1, on the reverse strand, counting down.
GAACGCGAACCCGGGTCTTTCGCACCACGGGCGACTACATTAACCAGTCGATGAAAAGGTCCGACTTGGACATTCCGATGTGATGTTTACCCCAACTTGAAATGAACCAAATACGAAATTCATATGAAAAGTCTTCAGCAGGTGGGGACACCTGCGGTCAGTTGAGACTGAAGAAGTCACTTGGACCTGCGATGAAACGTTTCTCCGACTAAACGTTGGGTCCAGATGAACTGATTCAACTTTATGTGATTTCCTTACCTGGATCATTGTGCATGCATCAAGTCATATGCTAAAGGTGTGCAAGATAAGCCTTGTTGCTTACCATTGATAGTATCACTAGTATTAATGTAATGACTGTCCTTATCATATTCTGGATAGCAGCACAGATGCAGTGGGTCACCACATCACCTGCAGGACCAACGCTACTCTAAGAGGCCCAGGTGTTTGCCCAGCGTATACGCTGACGGAGAGGTGAAGAGTGAACCAACACCACATCAACACTAACATAATGATTGCAATTTGTTTTTGCCGTTTTAAAATACTTGACCAATGTATCAGTTGTTTAATACATGCTGATATACTGTACATTCCTGTAGTTTTATTTATGAACAGCTTTGTCATATTTTGACAGTCATACTTACTGAATGTGGCTTATGTGTGTGAAAAGTTTCCATTCTCCATTTTTGTTTTTCACATTGTCTTGATGTCTTGACTAGAAAGAGCTCTGTGTCAAAGCCCTGTTACATGTAAATGTAATGAAATATTGAATAAAATGGAAGAAGTGAGAGAGATGGTTGTGACTGGTGGTCCCCCTGGTTTTGCTCTCAGGAGAGAGAGGTCCCATCCTGCTCACCTCCACAGATTCCTCCTGGCTCCACCCATCGTTCTCCACCACCGCCGCTGCTCCACCATCTGCACGTGGGGTCAGAGGTCATCAGAGGAAGCAGGCTCAACCCGGTCGTGTCCTGGACCACATTAGAGAGAAGAGGCAGAAAATAGTCAACAAGCCCCTTGTCCCTCGACTGATTCCACCAGGAAAGGTGATTGCACATGAACAGGCAGAGTACTCCTCTATGTTGAGTGTCCCCAGACCCATTTCTTAAACCCAGCTAATTTACTCCTCAGCAAACCTCTTGAAGCTCTGGTCATAAGTGATAGGAATTATAGTAAAAGAGTTACATGAATCAAAGTAACAAGCAATATGAAAGTACAAGCGAGGGGGAGAGAGAGAGAGAGACACGCACACTCCTCAGTTTTTCAGAGTCCATGTAGAGGTCTTCTGTTGCTGGATGCAGAGATTCAAAGGGCATCCAGTCCGTGGGTGCCACAGTCAGAGAGCCAATGACTTATAAAATCCACCCCTGGATACAGCTGCCAAAATTAGACATTAAACATATTTTGAACCATTGGACCATGAAGAATTACCAACATGTTTAGCCTAACTTGAAATGAACCAAATATGAAATTCATATGAAAAGACTTCAGCAGATAGCTAGTATTTCATACGAACCAGGATATTAGCGATGAAGTGCGTGAAGTTTGGTTCCACCTTCAAATGCCCATCTGTTGCTGACGATGCTTCATGTTAATTACTAATTAGTGGAAACTTGAGGCAACTATTTGTCTCTAAATGTAACATTCCCCAACGTTTATCAACCTTTCATAGTACGTGCTCAAAATCTTAAAACGCTGAAGCTGAAAGTTATTCCCCTGAAAACGAAATGCAATTGAATTTGATCAGGCAGGTTAGCCAACTGTCTGAAGACACGAAGTCTCAATTTCATGAGCGCGAACAATTTTATTTCGATCCCTCTAGGAGTATTTTTTTTTTGATGCATGTAATTGCAAAGTGAACAATCTTCAGCCAGTCTGATTAAAATATCAATTTTTATATTTCCTAAAATAAATGACGGGGCACCCCGGTGGCTCACCTGGTAGAGTGCGTACCACATAAGGCTGAGTCCTTCCTGCAGTGGCCTGGGTTCGAACCTGGCCCAGGCCCTTTGCTGCATGTCATCCCCTCTCTCTCTTGCCCCTGCCTTTCCTGACTCTCTCTACTATCTCTATCCAATAAAGGCAGAAAATGGCAATAAATAAATAAATAAAATGACCAAGACAAAAAAGTCAAGTGTGTGGAATACAGATATGTATACAGTACAAGCCAATGCATGGGCTGGTTCCTATTGCACATGCCCTCTGCTACTCCTATGCAACAGAGGTACCACTAGTTTATTGATGCCATTTATTTTATAAATGGGTGAATGCAATTATCAGACACTATTTCTCCAGAAAATACACATTCTAGTTTGTATTAGATGATATACATACGTGTAAGTCTCTATGTATATGTAACACCATTTAAAAGACATCAAAACTGTCTGAGTCTTGATGTCTTTAATATGTGATAATATATTCAATATATATTTTTCATATGTTGTGTTATATTCATAACGTAGTGAACTTCTGGACATTTATGCATCAAAACGAATCCCTTATTTTTACACACACACACACACACACACACACACACACACACACACACACACACACACACACACACACACACACACACACACACACACCTTGTTTACTTTTTTACATTCACACAAAACTGATTTGAGCATCATTTTAGAAAAAGGAAACGTGCAGGAGCTTAATATCGTTACGATCTACATCAAAGGAATGTACTGCCGCCGCCGCCATTTTCCCGACCACTCGACTGACGGTGCCTCATTTCAAGACAAAACACCTAACCATCAACATCTTTAACACAGATCAAAACCAAGTGAATTATATGAATCACTAAATTATTTGTGGTATACATTACATTCTTATTCCCACTACTAACCTGAAAACAGGATGAAAATGATGAGGCAGGGAAATGTAACCGCTCTTCACAAAATCCTCCCAGATAATGTTTTAGACATCAAAACATTATCTATTAAATATATTAAATATGATTATTTAATATGTCTCAACTGAGTGCAGGTGCCCCCACTGCAGGGTGGGGGACACCTGCACTCAGTTGAGATTGCAGAAGTCACTTAGATGAGTCAAGTCAATTTTATTTGTATAGCCCAGTATCAAAAATTACAAATTTGCCTCAAGGGGCTTTACAGCAACACAACATCCTGTCCTTGGACCCTCGCATTGGATAAGGAACAACTTCCTAAAAATAAACCTTTTAACAGGGAGGAAAAATAGGAAGAAACCTCAGGGAGAGCAACAGAGGAGGGATCTCTCTCCCAGGACGGACAACATACAATGGATCTTGTGTTTTCCCAATTTACAGAATACAACATTGACAGAGGATAACCAAATTATAATGGAATGATAAAATTTGTGAAGAATACATTCTATTACTTTATTAACTACTGTCATATCAATATCATTCCACTCAGTAGATTTTTTTTGTTCTTGCATTTGTTTACAATGTCCACGATTTCCTTCTCTTCCACTGCTCTAAGAAAAAGGGAACTTGGATTTCTGTCCCCATAATCATAATCACTATCATTCCCCTCTGTGATTGTTTGTGTGTCATTGATTTTTCCAGCCAGTTTTGGGCCCATGTTTACAAAGAATCTGTTGAAGCCATTGACCATGTCTTCCATGTTATTTATAGTCTTATCTTACCCGGCGGTATAATCGGGTGGGTTGCTTGGACTCGTTAGCCTTGGTTGGCAGCCAATCTAGGAGAAGGACAACTCTGATTTCAGACTTGGGTAGATGAAGCTTGTTAGCCTGTTGGGCAGTTCATCTAGGAGAAGGTAAACTCGCTGCCTTGCGGGTGTACTCGTCTACGGGAAAGGCTTCGGGAAGAAACCCTGAGGAAAAATCTGCATCCATCCCCATTGCCAGTCGTCCCGCTAGTCTTGCCACTGGTCTCGGACGAGAGAGTGGAGTTGATGATGCACAACTCTTCCTCACTTTAATCATTGTGCAAGTCATCAGTCATCCATCACAGGAGGACTAGATGGTCCTCATCGCTGCGACAGATGAACAAATAGTCTTATCATTATCTATAAAATATTGTGGGCAGTTTTGGGCTTCTAGATCCGGTTCTAATAATACTATTCAACACATTCCATATGAAACGTTTCTCCGACCAAACGTTGTGTACACATGAACTGATTCAACTTAATGTGATTTCCTTACCTGGATCATTGTGCATGCATCAAGTCATATGCTAAAGGTGTGCAAGATAAGCCTTGTTGCTTACCATTGATAGTATCACTAGTATTAATGTAATGACTGTCCTTATCATATTCTGGATAGCAGCACAGATGCAGTGGGTCACCACATCACCTGCAGGACCAACGCTACTCTAAGAGGCCCAGGTGTTTGCCCAGCGTATACGCTGACGGAGAGGTGAAGAGTGAACCAACACCACATCAACACTAACATAATGATTGCAATTTGTTTTTGCCGTTTTAAAATACTTGACCAATGTATCAGTTGTTTAATACATGCTGATATACTGTACATTCCTGTAGTTTATTTATGAACAGCTTTGTCATATTTTGACAGTCATACTTACTGAATGTGGCTTATGTGCGTGAAAAGTTTCCATTCTCCATTTTTGTTTTTCACATTGTCTTGATGTCTTGACTAGAAAGAGCTCTGTGTCAAAGCCCTGTTACATGTAAATGTAATGAAATATTGAATAAAATGGAAGAAGTGAGAGAGATGGTTGTGACTGGTGGTCCCCCTGGTTTTACTCTCAGGAGAGAGAGGTCCCATCCTGCTCACCTCCACAGATTCCTCCTGGCTCCACCCATCGTTCTCCACCACCGCCGCTGCTCCACCATCTGCATGTGAGGTCAGAGGTCATCAGAGGAAGCAGGCTCGACCTTGTCGTGTCCTGGACCACATTAGAGAGAGGGGGCAGAAAATAGTCAACAAGCCCCTCGTCCCTCGACTGATTCCACCAGGAAAGGTGATTGCACATGAACAGGCAGAGTACTCCTCTATGTTGAGTGTCCCCAGACCCATTTCTTAAACCCAGCTAATTTACTCCTCAGCAAACCTATTAAGGCTCTTGTCACAAGCAAATTTTTAGCATTTTATATATATATAAAAATGGATGGATGGATGGATACACATCCATCCATCCATTATCTGAACCGCTTATCCTGCTCTCAGGGTTGCGGGGATGCTGGAGCCTATTCCAGCAGTCATTGGGCGGAAGGTGGGGAGACACCCTGGACAGGCCAGCCGCCAGGCCATCACAGGGCCCACACACAACACACACACACACACACACACACACACACACACACACACACACACACACACACACACACACAGTCATACCTAGGCTGCTAATGTGAATCACATTAGCAGCTGATGAGTGCGCGATGCATGAAACAAGCTTGTGCTGCTATGTATTAAAAGTTTTTTTCCTACAGCTATATATATATATATATATATATATAGAGGCCCTGTGATGGCCCGGCGGCCTGTCCAGAGTTTCTCCCCGCCTGCTGCCCAATGACTGCTGGGATAGGCTCCAGCATCCCTGCGACCCTGAGAGCAGGATAAGCGGTTTGTATAATGGATGGATGGATGACAAGGCAATATATCATCTAACATTAATTAAAGTAAAAGTTGGAACAGATTTGAAATAAGCTGCATTATAATCAGTATCAGAGAGTTGCAACATCTCTTAGGGTGATGCTGACTAATAACGCTGTTGCACACAAACAAAGTTGTATCGCAGTATTTGCTGCACCGGCATTGACCTCATCCCATTTTTTTCCTCTCCCATCTTGTCAGTTTGAGGAGAGGAGGAAGAAGTGCTGTGGGCCTCGACTGTCCTTCCCAGGCCCAGAGGTGAGGCCTGTTGGATTGCACACCAGAGAGACGAACAGGTAAAGTACTCCTCTATGTCGAGTGTCCCCAGACAAGGGATAGATGACTCAGTCGTTCTTCGTCAGCTGACGAGGAGCGGCGGAGAGGCCAAGGCCACAGCGTGAAAGAGTACAAAAGCCTGGACCACTCGGTGGTTGACCCCATGCTATTTTAAAGCACTGGCTGGCTGCAGCCCAACAGCCTGGACCTGGGTTGCAGGATCAAGCAGTGTCCCAGCCTTACCATTACGGAACTGCCCGACAGACAACTGGAGATCAAGACTTCCTCGATATGAGTGCCAAGCCAGAGTTCTGCCGGCCTCCCAGCAGGAGGGCTAAGCACTAAAAAGTAAGTTACTTGACTATGGTGTTGCTGCTTCACTGGAAATACATATTAGCTTAGTGCTATATTCATAGATATGGTCAAAACATCTCCACAATGTGTCCACACATTTTGCAACTTTTACAGTCCATCTTGTATCAAACTCTCATGCACACTATCAAACTCTGTTATATGTACTATCGAACTCAATTTGGTAGTGCATGAGAGAGTTTGATAGTGCATGACAGAGGGTTTGATAGTGTGTGATAGTGTGTTGCTGAGAACTATGCCATAGTTCATAATACATGGCCTTTCATCAGGCAGTGTACACGGCTTTAAGAGAGGGTCTGTAGGCCATAGTCCTCAGCTACACTCTCTCACACACTATCAAACTCTCTCTCACTCACTATCAAACTCTCACACACAATATCAAATACTCTCTCACGGATATCAAACTCTTACACACAATATCAAACTCTGTTATATGCGCTATCAAACTCATGAGAGAGTGTTTGATAGTGCAGGAGAGAGGGTTTGATAATGCTTGAGAGAGTGTAGCTGAGAACTATGGCCTACACACCCTCTCTTAAAGCGGTGTAGGCCATAATTCATAATACATGGACTTTCATTAGACAGTGTATGACATAATGACAATTATGGCCTACACCGCCTTAAGTGAGGGTGTGTAGGCCATAGTTCTCAGCTACTCTCTCTCACACACTATTAAACTATCTCTCACACATAATACATGGCCTTTCATCAGGCAGTGTAGACCATGATGAGGATTATAGCCTACACTGCCTTAAGTGAGGGTGTGTAGGCCATAGTTCTCAGCTACACTCTCTCACGCACTATCAAACTATCTCTCGTGCATAATACATGGCCTTTCATCAGGCAGTGTAGACCATGATGAAAATTATGGCCTACACTGGCTGGTGAGACGCCATGTAGGCCAGGGCTAGTCAGCTACTTTCTTATGAGGGCCAACTTATTCAAATGTAAACGATAAGGGGGCCAAACTTTTTTCGGAGTAATTTTCGTTTCTTAGCACTTACATGTGAACATGAAAAACAACACTAAATACCCTTGATACTGTGTATCAAAAGTGTTTATTAACAATGTGTTTATCTAACATAAAAAATAGGGCAGTCATTTCATACATTTATATACATTTATCCATTTGTTATTAAATTGGCGATTTTCATTGTCAACTTTCCTCTTTTTCAATGTGGACAGTGACATTTTGCGGTTATTTTGTCTGCTAGTTAGCAGCAGCAAGCAGGTTAGCCTGGTACACTCAGTAGGTTGGCAGCTACGTAGGGAGTGTCGGGAGCAGTTAGGGGTGGGACAAAGCAGTCTCCCATTGGAAGAGATTGAATGGGAGTGCATTCTTGCCCAAAAACAGATTTTTCTTCACGGGAAAATACATTGTAATTTTTAATGTTCTAATAAAAATTCATCAAAGGGCCGGAAAAAAATAATCCTTGGGCCGGATTTGGCCCGCGGGCCACCAGTTGACTAGGCCTGGTGTAGGCCATGATTCTCGTAATTCTCAGCTACACTACATAATTTTCAGCTATACTCGCACACACTATCAAACCTTCTCACACGCACTATAAAACTCTCACACACACATGCGCATAGTGCTTTTTTGTGTGAACATGTATGTCCGTGTGTGTGGCCTGTGTGTGTGTGTCGATGCGTTGTGTGTGCATAAGTGCTTGTGTTTGTGTGTGTATGTGTGCGTATGTGCTTGCTTGTCTATGTGGGGGTGCAAATGGGTTGTGTTTGCAGGTTTATGTGTGTTTGTGTATGTGTGTGTGTGTGTGTGTGTGTGTGTGTATGTGTGTGTGTGTTTGTTTCTTTTTTCCCCACTTTAGTTGTTATTGGTATTTTCATTATTTTACAAGAAACAACCCCTAAAATGAAACACAAAAAAGTAAAAAGTAAAAATTAAAAATAAATGTTGTTTGGGAGTTACAATCTTAGTAGTCCATCCATTCTTACAGTTTCCATATCTAGGACAGTTGTCCTTTCTGTAGTCTTCATCGCTATTCTGGTTTCTGAATAATGTCCATTTCAGCCACTTTTCTTCGAGTTGTGCATCTTGTAATCTCAAACGATGTGTCAGTTTTTCCATTCGAGAGTTCCTCTACTATCTCTAACCATTGATCCTGGCTACGGGGATCCACGTGTGTCTGTCTTTCTGATCTTCCTCTCAAGAATAAATATTGTTTCATATTTTGCATGCAAAATATTGCCTCCATCTTCACTGACTTGACCCTAAACAGCCCCTGGGAACTGGTTAAACTTTGGCGGATGTTGCTTGAAAACGGTGCTTGTTTTAATTAAAAAGTGTTACAAAAGAAAGAGAAAAGAAACGAAACAACAACAACAACAAAATGCAGCCTGTTTCTGCCTTCACTCTTTCTGGACATATTGAAAGCCATTCAAAGAGCACTCTAGTACCTGCCTACATTGCGTCAAGGTTTGTTTTTGTTTTTCTCCCTCTTTTGAAAAAAAAAATTACAGCTGTCACCCACTTACTGGTACTCTCTCTATTTCTTTCATGGAAAATGTAAAAGGGGCCCAGCCTCGTTGAGGTCTGGCTGACATTGCCAGCGAGAGGTGGCCAAGTCGCAAAACAGATGTTTACTGTTTTTCTAAGGATGATTTGTTCTCTGCTCCATATTGACCCCGGTCCAACCATAACCCAACTCCCTTTAACAGAGCACTGCGTCACAGAGTGGGCTGAAAAGAGCATGCACAAGCCACAATGCATGAACCAGGTGTGTATGCATCTCATTATATGTGCGTTTCATGAGGACGTGGGTACGTCAAACGCACGCGGGTTTATGGCTTTCACTGTCAGTGTTTAAGCAGGTGTCCAGTAAAGTGTTGAGATGGGTCACGGACAGGAAGTTTCAAGATGTGTTGGTTTGTTGGCGTTTTTGAATGCTCGTGCGTGTGTGTGTGTGTGTGTGTTCGTCAAACCTGTTCCTTTGGACGTCTGCAAAGGCAGTCCTGGATGGCCCCTCCAGTCCAGAGCAGGGTCTCTCTCTCTCTCCACAAAAGCCATTAAGTAGTGTGTCTGCTGGAATAATGTGTTTGGCTTGGCCGTGGGGCAGGAGCAGGTGCTGGGAGGACCGGCCCAGAGCTGCTACTCACTGCCTGCTTTGATCTCCACTCCAGGGACAAGTCCTCCTTCTCTGTCTCGCTCTGTCCTCATCTTTGTCGCTCTATTTCCTTGTGTCTCTCTTTCTCAATCTTTCTGCTTTTCTCTAATCTTTGTTGTTTGGGTTTTTTTTTGTGGTCTCGTCTTTGTCGCTCCACGCCACATAAGTGGGTGAAGGGAAGGGGGTTCCCTCTGAGAAATGATTCTGCAGAGTCACATCTAAATGATTGTTGAAAATCTGCAGGAAAAAAAAAAGAAGCAATTTTATCCATCCAGCCATCCAGCCATCCATTATCCAAACCGCTTATCCTGCTGTCAGGGTCGCGGGGATGCTGGAGCCTATCCCTACTCCAACATATTGAAGGGTAAATTCTGCTTTTTGGTGTTATTTTTGTTTTTGTCATCATGCATATTGGTTGTTATATAATTTTACTCACCGGCTTCATTGTGGAGATTCTGGACACAGGACCACCACTGGATTCAGCTCTACAATGTCTTATGGAGCAAGTGAAGATAAGCCTTAAACTCGTCCTTTCACCACCATCACCACAACAACAAACGTGATGCCTCTGTTAGACTGAGTAGTAGTAAATCATTTCCCCTTTGATTACCCATTATCTATGATAAGATTAGATAAATAGGTTGAATTGAACTAGTTGAAACATGTCTGATATCCATTTTCTGGACTTATCCTTTAAATTCAAGATCCTTTATTGTTACATCCCATTATACATGTATAAGCGAGTAAAATCCTTGTGTTTCGGCTCCTCAACATTGCAGCAACAAAAGCAATAAAATAACAATAAAATAAAATAAAAAAGCAGTAATAATAGTAAATTGTGTGCAGTGTATGTAAGGTGCTCTGTGTGTGTGTGTGTGTGTGTGTGTGTGTGTGTGTGTGTGTGTGTGTGTGTGTGTGTGTGTGTGTAGGCCCTGCATTAATAAATGTACATGTGTCTGTGTGTGTAAACTGATGATCTGCTGTGGCGACCCCTAACGGGAGCAGCAATAACAAGTCCTGAAGACCATAGGTCAGTACCAGTCAGTCTGGCAACAGGCTTAGTGTCTTTAATGTTCGTTGTTCAAAAGCCTGGTTGCTTGGTGGAAAAAGCTGTTCTGGAGCCTACTGGTCTGGGCTTTGAGGCTGTGGTACTGCTTGCCTGACGGTAACAGCTGAAACAGTCCATAGTTAGGGTGGCTGGGGTCTCTGATAATCCTATGAGCTTTGCTGACACAACGTCCATTGTATATGTCCTGGATGGAGGGAAACTCACATCCACTGATGTCCTGGGCTGTCCGCACAACCTCTGCAGCATTTTGCAGTTTTGGGCAGTACAGTTCCCATGCCAGGCGGTGATGCATCCAGTCAGGATGCTCTTGGTTGTGCCTCTGTAGAAGGCCCATAGAATCTTGGGCCCCATGCCGAACTTTCTTCAGTTGCCTGAGGTGAAAGAGGTGTTGCTGTGACCCATTATTTATACAATGATTATTATAAAATGATCCATTATTTATGGTGATCATTAAGTCTCATCTAATTACCCCGAAGCTTTATGCCATAACAATTCAGAACACCGTAAAGGTAACTTTAAAAATCAGCTAATGGTTACGATCATGTAGTTCAGGGTATAATGTTAGAACGCTTAAATTTTTGACCACTCAGCCAAAAGGCTCTGCAGTAGTACTATGGATCAAAATACATTTACATACACTACCCTGTCAAAACTAGTACACAATATAATGTATATTAATTTCTGATCAACAACCAAAACAAAGGCGAAGGGATGGCTGAGCTCTCTGGCTTGGTACAACTGCACAGCAGATCAGAAACAAACCCTAATTTTGATAAATGTATATAAGCGCTGAGAGCATTATATATATATACACTACCGTTCAAAAGTTTGGGATCACCCAAACAATTTTGTGTTTTCCATGAAAAGTCACACTTATTCACCACCATATGTTGTGAAATGAATAGAAAATAGAGTCAAGACATTGACAAGGTTAGAAATAATGATTTGTATTTGAAATAAGATTTTTTTTACATCAAACTTTGCTTTCGTCAAAGAATCCTCCATTTGCAGCAATTACAGCATTGCAGACCTTTGGCATTCTAGCTGTTAATTTGTTGAGGTAATCTGGAGAAATTGCACCCCACGCTTCCAGAAGCAGCTCCCACAAGTTGGATTGGTTGGATGGGCACTTCTTTGAGCAGATTGAGTTTCTGGAGCATCACATTTGTGGGGTCAATTAAACGCTCAAAATGGCCAGAAAAAGAGAACTTTCATCTGAAACTCGACAGTCTATTCTTGTTCTTAGAAATGAAGGCTATTCCATGCGAGAAATTGCTAAGAAATTGAAGATTTCCTACACCGGTGTGTACTACTCCCTTCAGAGGACAGCACAAACAGGCTCTAACCAGAGTAGAAAAAGAAGTGGGAGGCCGCGTTGCACAACTGAGCAAGAAGATAAGTACATTAGAGTCTCTAGTTTGAGAAACAGACGCCTCACAGGTCCCCAACTGGCATCTTCATTAAATAGTACCTGTTAGAGCCTGTTTGTGCTGTCCTCTGAAGGGAGTAGTACACACCGGTGTAGGAAATCTTCAATTTCTTAGCAATTTCTCGCATGGAATAGCCTTCATTTCTAAGAATAAGAATAGACTGTCGAGTTTCAGATGAAAGTTCTCTTTTTCTGGCCATTTTGAGCGTTTAATTGACCCCACAAATGTGATGCTCCAGAAACTCAATCTGCTCAAAGAAGTGCCCATCCAACCAATCCAACTTGTGGGAGCTGCTTCTGGAAGCGTGGGGTGCAATTTCTCCAGATTACCTCAACAAATTAACAGCTAGAATGCCAAAGGTCTGCAATGCTGTAATTGCTGCAAATGGAGGATTCTTTGACGAAAGCAAAGTTTGATGTAAAAAAAATCTTATTTCAAATACAAATCATTATTTCTAACCTTGTCAATGTCTTGACTCTATTTTCTATTCATTTCACAACATATGGTGGTGAATAAGTGTGACTTTTCATGGAAAACACGAAATTGTTTGGGTGATCCCAAACTTTTGAACGGTAGTGTATATATTTATAGATAGATCGATCGAATGATCGATAGATAGATATTTTGTTTTCACAGCTATGCTATCGTTTGAAATATTAACTCAATCTAAGTCAACAGGTAGCTTTCCAAGCCCTGGAGCCCAGCTGCTGTCCATGAGCACATGGTACATAAATACCTACATACAACCAGTCCAACAATAATTCAAACTGTATACAAGTAAACAATGTAATGTCACACAAATCTCACCTAAATGCAAACTAATTTATGGAAATGTTAGCTCACTACTAAATAAAAAGCAGTGAAAGTATTTTGTAGAAAAAGAATCGAGGACCCCATCCTTTGAGGACACGGATGCACCATATCTCGACATGACCATGGGCAGCTTCGACGGGTCAGAGACTTGTGAGGTAGTGGGCTTGTACTTGTTGTCCCAACTACAGGTCCTAGACATCAACGTTGGGCTATATAGAGACGGCGGTCTGGCAGTCTGCAACAAACCGGCAAGAGAAGTTGAGAGAATAAAAAAGAAAATGTGCAGCATATTCGCAACCAATGGGCTAAAAATTTCAATTGAGGCTAACAAAAACCAAATTGACTTCCTCGACATCTCATTAGAGCTTAGAAATGGTACATACAGGCCGTACATGAACCCCAATAATATACTACATTACATCCACAAAGAAAGCAATCATCTGCTCTCTATCTTGAAAAATATTCCAGTGAGCATAAATAAGAGACTCTCATGTTTATCATCCAGTGAATCCATCTTAATGAAGCAGCCCTCCCATACCAAGAACTCTTACAAAAATGTTGATATAATTTCAGGCTCAAGTACAGCCCACCATTAACTAGCAGTGGCACAGACCCCCTGCCCCCAATGCAGTCAAACACCACCAACTGCAACTGCCGTGCTAAGGCATCGTGCTCTGTTGAAGGAAAATGCCAGACAGAGGGAGTCATTTACCCAGGCATCAGTGACAAGAGTAGACAACTGCAAAGTGGACACTTACATTGGACTAACAGAGGGCCCTTTTACAGTTAGGTTTAACACCCATATGAGTAGCTTCAGGAATGAGCGTTCAAGAAGTACAACGGCCTTAAGCCGCCACATTTGGTCACTGGTGGACAAGAATATTAGTTACTGTATCGCATGGAAAAGCCTTACTAAGAGCAACGCATATTCAATTAACAGCAAAAGATGCAACCTATGCTTAGCAGAGAAGTATTTTATTATTTGCAAGCCTGATATGTCTACCTTGAACAGTAGCAATGAATTGGCCACCAGCTGTAGACACAGAAAAAAATATCTGCTTTGCAATTACAAATAAGCCATTGTCTTTATTATTCCACCCCCCCTTCCATTGGATGATATACATGTGATGACCATTATTGGATGTGGTATTTTTATGTTTTGCCTGTCTGCTCTTTTGGCTGTGCACCGTACCCACTCCACTAGATGATGTACGTAAAGTACCCCATTGGATGTTATTTATATGTTATTTTGGTTATATTTTAAATAGAGACCTTATATGTATATTTTATATTTATATTTTAAAAGTCTGCTTTTTCAACAGTGCCCCAGCCCTTTTAAACCCTTACTTTTTCAAAACAAGCCACAGTCCCTCCCTCATTGGTTGTAATGTTTCTGATGTTACTTTTCAAATGTTTTCTATCCTCCCATTGGTTGCTGTGCACCGTAACTGAGGGTGTGGTGCGAGGCGACACAGCGTTTATTCACTGTGTTTTTTTTTCTTTGTTGTTAAGCCACTTTGACAACTTATGAGTGTGATGCATGAAACAGGCTTGTACTGCTATGTATGTTTTTTTCCTACATCTATCTTAACATTCCGCTCCTGATTTGTTGAGCACGTTTATCAACACCATTGATGGTTTCTGAAAAAAAAATATTGTATATACCGTACTGTACATTGTACGTATGCTGGTACGCTCTGTCATGTCCATCTGCCTCAGGCATGTATGTGAGTAACCTGCTAACATCTATTTCAGCATCTCTGATATAGTCTCTGCACCATTGCACTTTATCACCTCTTATTTTGCCTGTATTTATTTTTTTTATTTTTTTTTACATAGTGATGCTGGTCACGGGGCTTGGGTCCTGGGCTGTTTTGGTGGCGTCTGGACACTGCTTGGCATCCTGTGCATCATATTCTTCATCTACTACTACTACTACCTTTGGCTGCTCGATCCCGTTAGGGGTCACCACAGCAGATCATCGGTTTCCATTTCCTCCTGTCCTCTGCATCTTCCTCTCTCACACCAGCCACCTGCATGTCTTCCCTCACCACATCCATAAACCTCCTCTTTAGCCTTCCTCTTTTCCTGCTGCACATCCTTCCCAGCTCAGTCCCTCTGTTTAGCCAATTGGTACAAGTCCTTTTCTCCTTCCTTAGTGGCTAACCTCTCATACAACTCACCATCCGCTTTTTCCTTTGCCTTTACCACCTCTTTCTTCGCTTTACACTGCATCTACTTGTACTCCTGTCTACTTTCTTCATCTCTCTGACTATCCCACTTCTTCTATGCCAAACTCTTCCACTGTATACTTTGCTGTACTTCCTCATTCCACCACAAAGTCTCCTTGTCTTCCTTCCTCTGTCCAGATGACACACCAAGTACCTTCCTAGCCATCTCCCTCGCTATTTCTGCAGTGGTTGCCCAGCCGTCTGGCAACTCTTCACTACCACCCAGTGTCTGTCTTAACTCCTGCCTGAACTCCACACAACAGTCTTCCTTCTTCAACTTCAATCATTTGATCTTCAGCTCTGCCTTCACTCGCTTCCTCTTCTTGGTCTCCAAAGTCATCTTACAGACCACCATCTGATGCTGCCTAGCTACGTTCTCCCATCACCACCTTGCGGTCTCCAATCATCATCATATTCTTCATAAATTTTATAATTCCATTATAATTCTGATATCCTCGTTCAATGTTGTATTCTGTAAATTGTGTAAACACAACATCCATTGCACATCTGTCCATCTTGGGAGAGATTGTTGCTCTTCCTGAGGTTTCTTCCTCTTTTTTTCTTCTCCCTGTTAAAGGTTTTTTTATTTTTATTTTAGGGAGTTGTTCCTTATTCAGTGCAAAGGTTGTCATGTATGAAACACTAATACTGTTCTAAACTGTTTAAGTAGATAACTGGAAAGTGCACACGGCAGACTTATGACAGTAACGTAGTATATTTATTATTACGCTGTAACAACCTAGCTATCCCGAGTAGAGCGGAGTACCAAGAGAACGCCCTGGTGGCGATTCTGCCTTATATACTCTTCAGGAACAACCAATAGCTGACCTCCACCTCATTCAGCACCAATCACATTTGAATGTGCACATTCAAACCCAACCAACCCACACTGGTTAATATTCTGTGTTGGGAACACCACAAAGGTCTAAGGCAAATTTGTAATTTCTGATATTGGGCTATACAAATAAAACCGACTTGACTTGTATATAGTCAATCCTTGTGTATATATTTGAAAATTGTTGTGTCATAGTGTTATTCTATGTTAAGTACACTGAGAGAGCCACGAACCCAGAGTCAAATTCCACATATTGGCAAATCTACATGGCCAACAAACATGATTTTGATTATATCCGAATCAAAATGAAAAACAAAAGTCACATCACCTATCTCCCCTCCCCTCATCACATGGTTCAGAATCCACTCAATTCAAACTTGGTTCAGTCCAAGCTTTTCTGCTTTGTGTTTCTCCCAGATGAATAGAGGAGAATAGTGAGTAGGATGGCCAACACTGGCAAAAAACCCCAAAACAAAACCCAACACTAAACAGTAATAAGACATTCAATGAGTTCAATTTATTAAGTGCAGTCAACTTTAGTCACTTCAACTCGACTCTAATCCACCAAGCAGCATTCACCGCCAAATGTCAAAGGTCATGTTGGGCCCTTATGAGGATGTGATAACCAGCACTTAACATGGGTATGCAGTGGATGAGTAATGCTTTTAGCTGTGAACCCCTCCCTGTCTCTCTTTGCCTAAAGGTAAAGTCATTACCAAATGAGGCAACAGCAGCCAAAGCAGCAGCCCACTTGGGTTCAGAGAGAAAGGGGAGGGAGATGATGAAAAGTAAAGCACAGGGCAGTCACTGGGCCCTGGAAAAAAAAGGTTGCCTTTATTGAAGGAGCCCACTCCCATGCTTTCCTCTGCCAAGAGCCCAGACCTTTTTTAGAGGAGCTGGGAGTAGAGACTGACAGACTCAGACAGGAGCTCTCGTGCTGGAGCTGTTCCAGCAATGTAGATGTACACACTTATACAGACACACACACACTCTCACACACACAAAACAAGTGAAACGTACACATATATACACACACGTGCACGTGCACACTCTTTTACGCTGTCTCCTTCCCTTCCTCTGTCTCCTGTCTCTCTCATTGTTCTGTCAGTCTGGTTGTGCTTTTCAGCCGTGATCCACAGCGGGGATTCTCTGTTTCCTGAACGGGTAACACACACGGGCTTGTAAACCGCAACTGATTGATTTATTGGGTTTCAGGGATTGAGGTAGGTGGGATATTAGATGCTCCTTGGAGATCTCATACTGAGATCATTCAATAAGAGAGAAGGGGCTGCTCTGTGAACAACAGATGAGAAACTCTGTCTTTCTTGGGCCCAGGTTATCTCGGGTCCAACAGGACAAAGATGATTAAGTGTTAAAGGAATTAGGCTCTTTTTTATTGCCAGAGATTTTCATCCACAATTTTGTAAGTGGGCCAAAACATTTGATCCAGCTTGTCACTGGTATTTTTTTTCTACTTTTAAACTTGGTGTAAACCTCCTCAAAACATTTTAAAGCTATAAACCTGCTTTTTAAGGCACTCCTTATAACTTTATCATGGACTGTTGACTGAAACATGACATGGTTCTGTCAAAAAAAATTAAAAACCCAGTTGATGATACATGAAAAAGGCTTCTTACAATACCGAACTCTTCCTTTAATAAACTTTTGGGAAACCCAACCCTAGAATAATAAAGGGAAAAGACTACTTATCTCACTTTGAGTCACATGTCCCAGTGTCTCAAGTCACCCAGCAGAAATATTCTGCTATTCCTAACCAAAGTGCCACTACCAAATGATGGATGAAAAATGAGAAATGCATACATAAAAGAGATTTGTTAGATTACAGAGAATCCTGCTTGGGAACTTCTCCCAACATAATGTATGGTTAGGAAAGAAAGAAAAACAGAGAATTGCCTTTGCCTTTGAAGAGGTTAAAATATAGAATTCAGCCAAAATCTAAATCCACCTATTAGTCATCTTTGGGCAGTTCAATCCTTATTTTGAGGCATGAACATATTTCTACCAAAGCTGGAAACCAGAGAAACACAAACTCTGATCTGTACCATTCATTCTGTTTTGCTTTATTGAGAATTGACTGGAGAGTGTAGTTGGACTCGGAGGCCACTCGAGGTTTCACAGTTTTTAAATTGAAACAATGTACTATTGTTATTATCATTGAGCAACTTATGGAAAAGCACCCATAGGTCAGGTCACAGCTACCACAATGTCCATCTCCCCTAAGGTAAACGATGGCAGAAATTTTGTCTTGATGAGACAGACTTGTCTCAGCTCATGCGTTACATACCAACTTAGGGACTGAGCTTTTCATGTCCAGAAATGTATGCTGAGGTGTCCAGGTGGCATGGCGGTCTATTCCGTTGTCTACGAAAATGGGATCTCTGGTTCGAATCCCCATGTTATCTCTGGCTTGGTCAGGCGTCCCTACAGACACGATTGGCTGTGTCTGCAGGTGGGAAGCCGGATGTGGGTATGTGTCCTGGTCGCTGCACTAGTGCCTCCTCTGGTTGGTCAGGGCGCTTGTTTGGGGGGGAGGGGGAACTGAGGGGGAATAGCATGAGCCTCCCACGCGCTACGTCCCCCTGGTGAAACTCCTCACTGTCAGGTGAAAAGAAGCGGCTGGCGTCTCCACATGTATCGGAGGAGGCATGTGGTAGTCTGCAGCCCTCCTTGGCTCGGCAGAGTGGGTGGAGTAGTGACCGGGATGGCTCAGAAGAGTGGGGTAATTGGCCAAGTACAATTAGGGAAAAAAAGGGGGAGGGGGAATCCTAAAAAAAAAGTGCGCTGAGTGAAACCAACATAAATGGAAAAGCATATGTGAAATTTCTACGTTTGAGATGGATTTTTCAAGCACACGATACGATGAGATGCGATGAGATGATACGAGACGAGATGAGCAAGGAACATCACACACTGTTGGTCCACAGTTGATTTGGCTAGACTACAGAGGAGAGCAGAAGCTGGGAGTTTATTGTTTTCATGGAGTTTGCACACAGTACAAACATCCCTGTTACTTCACTCACCAAAAGACTAAAACAACAGTGCCAGAGCTCTTGATCATAATTTATATTGCTTACCGATCTCATCTCTTGTTCCATGAGTTATTTCCCTAAATCAATACCCAGACAATAAGCAATAAATAACTGATAAAAATGGGGCAGGCCAATGGTTTTCTCATGATCTGTTCAAACATATTTCATTTAAATCATTTTCTTTATTTTGCACGTCAAATGCAAAAGGTTCTGGGGGAAAAGATGTAAATTTAGAGTGCAATGAGCTGGACAGAAGCTCAACAGCAAAGTCAGGTAAACCGATTTGGACAAAATCTCTCGAGCTTGTTTTAATTGGATGACCCTTGGATGTTCGGGTTAAATCATGTACATAGCCATCTCTCTGGAGATGCAGGAGGAATTATAGAAACATTTTTATCCATCGGTGAATATTTCACATTTTCTCTCTGATGCAGGTGGAGTTGTGGATTCACAAAACGAAGAAGCTTGCGCTCAAAATTAACTGCTGACTGCTGGAACGTGTCGCAGCCACTGTTTTTTGTACCATTAAAATCTCATCCATAACCCGTTCGTGAACAATGGACAGTGGTTTAAAAACACTGCTCTGATAACAACCATAGATCTCCCGTCCGTCCTCTGGAGCCTGCAGATAACCTCTTATCAAGACAGAGATACACAGGAACCATAACAGTTGACTTTCCCCTTCCTGTCGTCATTCCAGTACAAGAGGCACAGTCGCAAGGAGCGGGGCAAAGTGGACCCGAGCCACCAACCATGGCCATGTATCAAATATCTAGACATGAATGGAGGTTTTACCAGCCTACCAAACTATGCCAAACGGGTGTACTGCTATACATTTGACAGATAAACTACTGCGCCAGTTGTATACCCCAAATCCTTCAGCTCTATCCATTATCATTAAATCGGACAGCCAATGTAAGATAAGGTTGCCTATTAAGCCAGGCTAGTTTCCACTTTTCACTGACCAAACAAATGATGCATGATAAATGCTCCTTATATTGAGGAGTATGATAATCACAGACACTAAAGGGCCGGTTTTGTACTTCTCTTGCTAAATCTAGAGCAAAAATGTGGGGTCAGGTTAAACCCAGAGAGGATGCCCGAGTATAAAAGTGCAAATTACAACAATAGCAGTGAGAATTTCTGAAAAAAGATTGTCCCAAATAAACTTTGAGAATACAAGGTTATAGTATAATTATAACTGGTAAATGTAATTATAAATCATTTCACCATGCTAACTGGACACTTTTTCTATCATCAATCATCGTCATACAGGGCCGCAAACACATCATTCAATACTCTGCATGTAAGAAGTAAAAGCTGATAATATCAGATTAATATAATACCTGCCTGGTACAAACAACAGGCAAACCCAACCTGCTAAGGAGGAATGCAGTTGGCACTGGATCCAGACATTCCTTCAAGGTTGTGGAATCTAGACGACAACAAGCTGTGTGTCCGCTGGTGGCCTTTGGCTGATGACAGCCCATTCTTTGCCTCCTCTCTGGCCATTGTTCGCACTGTGATTGACTGAGGAAGGTGTTTGTTGTTGCTGGACTCTTATCTGTGTTTCTTGGACTTGGTCACAAGAGGCAGTTGCCGTGGTTTAGGAAGAAAGTCTGAAGAAACTGACCAGACCAAAATGTAGTGTGCCTTTTAGTTTGATTAGTCAAGAGAGAAGGAGACATTGGAGCCTGTCTCCAGATAACAGGTACAAACTGGTGAGAAAAACTGAGAGATGCAATAGTACACACAGTACGTCTTACGAGAAAGATTATTAAATATTTATACATTTGGCAGAGCTCCCTCAATAGAATAACTTAAACAGGCACATTTCAGCGCCGGTCTTCACCAGGGAGCATATCATACTAGCTTATAGTTGCTGGTTGGTATTTATAGTAAAAGGGAGGACATTTAATGTCGAACCCTTCTCTTCCTGCGATTACTTTTATATGCCACCCAGCACTCATTATCAAAGCTCCCAGAGTCTGAGGCGATACAGCACACCTTACAGCCTTCCCCCGTGAGAAATATCAATTTCTTAATTTGTTATATGGCTGCTCAGAGAGAACTATCCTTTCCATTTACTGATTCTCTGGGTGAACATTTGCCATTGCCAAAGAATTCATATTACTACCTGCATTACCATCCACTGTAGACCCATCCACAGACTCCCTGTGGCGTTGTAATGCGAGGTTATTAACTGGGAAGCCAAGCCCTATTGTTAGTTGTCATTTTCATTTTGTGCCCCTCAGTAATTGAGTGAGAGGGGGGCCCACAACGCAGTACAAAGGAGAGAGAGGGAGCATGCAGAGGCTGAAAATTCTCCCAAGCTGTCACGAAAGCTGCGGTGGGTGAATACCTCTCCATTTTCCATTGTTCCACCGCAAAAACTTGCCTTGCCTTTTCTCACCAGATGAGCGAATTGAAAGGTGCTGAAGTCAAAATGAGAAACACTTGGAGATGCCAAGTTTGCTGTCAGTCTCCTAGAAACTGCAGCCCACCTCTGAGACCGTTTTCTTTGTTTTTCCTTCAAGGAAGTTCAAGCTCCATCAGGTTTTTATTGATTTTTCAGACAGTCCAGCAAAAAAAAAAAAAATGGATGGGAGAGTTAAAGGAGCTATAGATGTCAAGCTGTAGCATGAGCTGGATTTTAACTAATTTTCTTGTTCATAAAAAAATGCATCAAATATTTTGTCATTGCTAGCTAAACACTGTATTGATGATTGCTTTCTCTAAACAGATATATCTACAGATATATCTATATCAAGACTTTATAAATTACGTACACAGGTGTGCATCTTGATAAAAGCTCATTGGATTGAAATAAAGATGTAATTGGTTAATTATAACTGTCGGAGGCATTGGACAGCTTTCCTCTGGTTCAATATTGCTCTTACAAATGACTTGTCAGGATAATCTATCACAGAGCATTTCAGTCCTCAAGTGATTACACTATATTTGAGGAGGAGGTAAGGAAAAAAAAAAACCTAAAGAAATCTGGGATTTTTCTCCATTAACAGTTATTTTATCCATCTGGACCATGGAGTTTAGCTGGAGTTTGGAAGTTGTGGTTAAAAAGCAGACGGCAGAACACGTTTGTGGGAAAACTTCACTGATAGATACTACAATGTCATTAGCTAAAACTCAAATCCAACCGTTTTTTTTTTTTTTTTTCCAGGGTGGAGAAGGTGTTGACACACAGTAATCAACTGCTTTGTTTTGAATGGATTTCTGGGATAAATGTCAGTAACTTGAAAAAAAAATCATTAGGGTTGTAGTCTTAGGTAAAAATAAGCTTTGGGGTGTCCGGGTTGCGTAACAGTCTATTCCGTTGTCTACCAACATGGTGATCGCTGGTTTGAATTCCCGTGGTACCTCCGGCTTAGTCGGGCGTCCCTACAGACATAATTGGCTGTGTCTGCGGGTGGCAAGCTGGATGTGGGTATGTGTCCTGGTCATTGCACTAGCGCCTCCTCTAGTCGGGCGAGGCGCCTGTTGAGGGGGGAGGGGGAACTGGGGGGAATAGCGTGATCCTCCCACATGCTATGTCCCCCTGGCGAAACTCCTCACTGTCAGGTGAAAAGAAGCAGCTGGTGGCTCCACGTGTATCGGAGGAGGCATATGGTAGTCTGCAGCCCTCCTTGGCAGAGAGGGTGGAGAAGTGACTGGGACAGATCGGAAAAATAGGGTAATTGGCCAAGTACAAGTGTGTGTGTGTGTGTGTGTGTGTGTGTGTGTGGGGCGGGGGGATTAAAAAACAAACAAAAAAAAAACAAAAGCTTCAACATGTTTACTGGATGGGTGGAGAAAAACTGTTAATCTGCCAAATAAATTTTTTATTGCCCACAAAACTGTGAACTTTTTTTCTTTTACTTCTTCTTGTCCCTGTTAGTCCTGTGCTACCTCATGCATATTAGCTTTCACGAAATCTCAGAAATACAGATTCACATTTCACAATGTCTTTAACTATCTGGTAATGATAAATAGACAAGCGATTGGAATACTTCAAACTATTGTGAAATGCATTTTAACCCTGGTTTGCACATTGCACAATATCAGAATCAGTAAAAAATACGTGGCCAGGCCAGTGCAGTTCAGTCGAATTCACGCAGGGAGTGCGAGGAGACAAGTAGGGAACAAGGTGTGGACTGCCGGCTGTGTCAACTACAGCACTCTCTCATTTGTTCTCTGCTTCTGAGGTAGGGGTGGGTGGGTGATAAAACAGGCACACAGGGGGCTATCTCATCACATGTGGTTTCTATTACAAGTAAGAAGAGCAAGATTTGGGATTTCACTGCATGGTTGGGGATCTTCCCATTACACTCTTGTGCAACTCTCACTGCTACACTCCTGTGACACACATGGTTGCGGCAAGGATGTTGCTTTGAAGAGAATGGCTCTTTGTTGTACTTACATCTGGCTTGTCAACAAACTATGAACTGATTACTGGCTCCCATACCCCCAAAATTCAGGAGCTGAACCAAAGCTAGATCTTTATGTGTCAAGGCACATGATGATTCCCCCCCTTTTTTTTTCTCCCCAATTAGACTTGGCCAATTACCCCACTCTTCCAAGTCATCCTGGTCGCTGCGCAGACTACCACATGCCTCCTCCGATACATGTGTAGTCACCAGCTGCTTCTTTTCACCTGACAGTGAGGAGTTTCACCAGGGGGACGTAGTGCATGGAAGGATCACGCTATTCCCCCCAGTTCCCCCTCCCCCCGCACAGACGTCCCGACCAACCAGAGGAGGCACTAGTACAGCGACCAGGACATATACCCACATCTGGCTTCCCACCCGCAGACACGGCTAATTGTGTCTGTAGGGACGCCCGACCAAGCCGGCGGTAACACGGGGATTTGAACCGCCGATCCCCATGTTGGTAGGCAACAGAATAGACCGCTACGCCACCCGAATGCCCCCCATGATGATTTTCTATCCTCTTAATGCCTCTGTTCACATTTTTAAAAATAAGCAATTGATATTGTTCTGCCATAATAGCACACAACGTTAGTAGGAAGCCGGTACAAGGGAGAGTTGGTAGGATCCTTGTGACATGGTGAATTAAAATTATGTTTTACTCCAACTCCAAAGTCCCCCAGAATTCTTAGCAACAGAAATGTGTAAATGTAGCACAGTTGATGCAAAATGGTCCAAAATGTAGATAGACATGTTAAGAGGTTATTTTTATCACCATGCATTTAGCATTGAAGTGAAATGGAGATGGATCAAGAGTCCCATATCTGGCCTGCAAAACAACACGCCACTTATAGCTGTCTACTGATACACATGGCTGCAAAACCAAATATTAAAATCATTAACACCCCGTTTTAAACAACAGATGCTGTTGGTTGTAATTTAATGTAAAGACTGGAAATATAATAAAAAGAATATTGAAAGAGAAACAAAAACAGGAATCCTTCTCATGCCCATGAGAAAGCAATGCATGGGTTAATCTGTCAGCAGAAGTGGGAGTACTGCACTGTTCTCAGCTCCTGGTATGAAACAGATTACATAATTAAATTGGCTAACATGAATAGCAACCAGCTGAACAGGTTCTCTATAATCAAGTGTCAGCTTTCCAACTGCCTTAGAGCTGGGTAAGATGTCTGCTAAATGTAAGTCAGTGGTGTAAGCAAGACCGTAAGGGTGCATGTCAGGGAGTGCAGATAAATATAGGTATGCGTTGAGAGCAGATGCGGAAAGTAGTCGTTCTAGGATACTAGAATTCACCATTGCTCATTTTTGAGGTGTTATGGGCCTTATTGTCATAAGGTTCGGACCATTTGAAATAACTAACCCCTTCTCACTCACTGATTTCTTCTGACACCCAAGCCAAATACTGTTGTTCAACATAAACAAAGCCAGGTTTCTCCAGCTTTCTATTCTATAACTGCTCATCCTAAATAACACAGTGCAAGGTTTTATCTGATTTTGTGTGTTTTTGTAAGTGCCCTTCATCACAGCTTACTTCTAAACCAATTATGAAATCCTGCTGATATTTTGTTAAATCGCACGGGCCCATGAATGCAATTTTTTTAAAATTGGTACATCACATATGCATTGACAAACACATGCAGCTTATCTCTTGTCCAAATGGGCTCCAGAAGGGTATTGCCTATTTCCTTTACCATTTATGTTGGCACAGAGCATGGCAGCTCCTCAGCCCAAGCCCAGCTCTCTCTCCAAAACAGGAAGAACACACTGGTCTCAGACAGACACAGGAGACGAAAAACAAAACCAAGTGGGGTTCAGAGACAAGAGGCACTGTGCTGGGGAGGAAGATAGGAGGACATTTTAGCCGGTGCTTGACCCATTCTCCTGCATGGACTCGCTTTCCTGGAATGCATGTATGGCCTGACTTCTCTTTGCATCTAAGATGGGAAAATAGGAATGCTTAACAGGAAGTTGCTCTACTGGCAACCTGGGCGGGATGCCACAGAATGCCCTTTTAATGTCTGTCTATCACCTCAGTGTAAGAATTACTGGGTCTAGAATCTTTTTGTACGTGTTTTTAAACAGTCATTCAATCAGGTAAGTGGACCAAGACCACTTTCTTTTTGATAGCAGTGTCCTGGAGATGTAGCAAGTTGTAGAGGTGTAAGGTTAAAGATACTTGTCAAACTGGCAAGTCTCGCACTGCTGGTCACAATACAGCCCCACTGGAGCATTTGTGGGCTCATCGACTTGCTCCAGGGTAAGTCAATATTTGCTGAAACAGGTCAGAGGTTTGCCCATTCACTTAACTTGCCAAGTTTTTCCTTGGTAGTCTGGGCATATTAATCAGTGACCAGCCTGTCATAAGCCCTCAAGGTATATTCAAAGGGGGTTAATTACAAACCATGTACGAATGCCAGCCACCGAAATGATGTAGCTAGTTGTTGGGGGCAGAGTGCGAATTATAAAATGACAATTGGGGTGGGGTCAACATTTTCTCCAGGGCATAAAGGGAATCCGGTAAAGTGCAGGTGTGTGCTCCAGTGAACTGAAGTCTTGCAATCCTTACAATATTTTGCTTGTTTAATGTAATGTCTGCAGTCTGTAAATGATGATAAATCGGGTCCACGGTGGTGTAGCGGTCTAAGCATCGGCTTTGTGTTGATGCAGCTGCCCACTGGGGACTGGAGTTCGCGCCCCAGTCTTGTCAGATCCGACTATGGCAGGACTCGATGAAGCAGCAATAATTGGCAACGCTGATTTTGGGAGGGGGGTGGAGTCGGCTTGTGTTCGTCACATGAATGCGTCTCTGTGTGTGTCTGAAAAAGCAGTGGTTCGGCCTGGATTCACCTTGTCACGAAAGTGGCGAGGCGTCTCCTTCGAGACTGCCAGCCGGAGAGATGCAGTTGGCGAACGCATGCAGTACGAAGGTGGGTGTTTGAACTAAAATAGAGATCGACTGGCCACTAAGTTGGGCGAAAAAAAGGGAAAAATCAGAAATAAAAAAAAAAAGATGATAAATCAAATCCATTACACCAGCTCTTTGGACATGTACCACACAACAACTTTTCTAGTCAGGGGTCACCAACAAAGTATTCTAGAGCAAAACTGCCAGCAAGTCAGACCCACACACACAAACAGCAGCAGACCACCATTTCCGCTCAAACACAGACCCACACAATGCTGAACCAGAACCAAAGACACTACCAACATGCCAAAGAGGTAGGCAGATGTGTTACTACCATACAGCATCTAGGCCTGTGTCTGAATAATATTAAAGGCATAGACCACCAAGTAATCTAAATGTCAGCTGTTTTCTTACTGTGAAAATAGCCTAATGGAAAAAAATAAATCAAAATTCCAAATCATCTCATTCAATATCATCATTCTTTACCATCAGGAGCCATCACTTTATTAAAAGTCCTAGCATATTAGTTGAGAACAGTAGGGTATGATTGTTGCGCATTCCATCAGTTTCTGAAAGTACTATTTGCCTAAATACCTGGTAGGATGGCATAGATCTTTAAGTGCAGTCCCCCTTGTAACTCACCTCTATGCGACTATGTCTTGACTGCTCACTGTCCTCCTGACCTCCTCCTGCCTGCTGACTATCATTCTGACCTCCCTCTGCATCCTTAATACAACAACAACAACAACACATAAATGTATAACTCACCATCACCCTTACTATCCTGCTCAGCATTACGCTTGCACGGCAACCACAGAAAATACAGGCTGCATTATTATCTCCAAGTCCTAATTCTTACAAGTTTCAACTGACTCTTTTTTTAAGCACCAAAAAAGTACTGGATATCTCCTCCCTCTCCTCTTGCTCATGTTGACTCTATGAATGAAATCTAATCAGCATTCAATAAAGTAGTCATACATTTGAACTAATATAATTACTCAGTCTTAAGCTCACATAGATTTTAATATTGTTCAATTACCCAACCAGGCAAAACTCCTGCATTCCTGAGTGAAAATAAAGGGGGTGCCTATTATAACAATTAAAATAAAAAAAGCAAGACTAACTAATCCACCACAGCCACACAAGACTATTAAAATGAAATAATAAACTCTATATTGATGTCAAAACTTATCTATACAACAACTAATCCTTCACTATCACTGCTCATGACTGCGCACCAGTGTTAGCTAACATAAAATAATATAGGACATTTTATATTGGTAATGAAACGCCAAGCGATAGTCTCAGCTAGCTAGCTATTTAGCCAACTTCAGAAATGAAAGTGTGCACTATTAGCTAGCTAGAACTAGTTAGCTAATGTTAGGTAAGGCAAACATTAACTTTAGCTAGTTAACATTAGTTAGCTAAACTGTAATTTAAGGCAAGTTAGAAACTACCTAACGTTAACGTTCATCCGTAGAAATTTGACACAATCTAATTCAGGAACTCTGAAGGTAAGAAGTGTCTTGATTCATGCTCAATAATCCAGTTAAGGAAATACCAGAAAGTCGAATCAGTTCATCTGGACACGTTTAACGAGAGAAACGTTTCATCACTCATCCAAGTGACTTCGCCATGTCTCAACTGACTGTATCCTCGCACTTACAAACACTACAACTGCCTGCAGGATAACCGTCTATTGCAAGTATACTCCTGGAGCCAAAGTTGAAAGTATGGTATACAGAAAACAGTTCATAACAGAAGGAACAAATGCAAAATCCTCTGGTTCCAGCAGAGTTAATTTGGTGTCGTGTGATCGCATAATCGCAGAGGACAAGAAATGTAAATATTTTCCTGGACTTGATTCTTTACAATTTAATGCACTCTTCAGTTCCCTTGGACAGGCCAAGTATGAACTGAATTACTGGAATGGAAAAGAAAATGGCGACAAAAACAGGGAAGGATTTGGTGCCCCACAAAATATATCAGTTAAGGAGCGGCTATTGATCACCCTGATGAGGCTGCGGAAACGCTTCGACGTTAAAACCATTGCCTACGTGTATGACTTAAGCGCAATACAAGAGTATTAAGGGAGACTATTGTATTCATATGTTCTGGCAAGTCAGAAAACTTCCAAATAGCTGAAATAAACCACTCACGGGATTAAAACGAAGGCATTCTTGTAGTTCGCTCAGTTCTTGTGTATGAAAGCAAGGCGTGTTGCGCGCGGTTGTTCGGCTTGGTTGTCCGCTTTTCGATCCCAAGCTGCATTGCGCGAAAATTTCGTGACGTAGCCAGCGAGCAGCCCTATTACTGTCCCCCTTTCTCGGAATCTAGCAGTTGTTTTGCCTCTCCCTGCAACATCCTGAAATGACCCAGCCTGTGAGTGGCACACCTCTTATCGCTCCCTTCTTCTTTGCTTTTAATCCAAGTGGGAACACCCAGAGACTCCTAAATATCTCGATCTTAAGGGTTCTACCTCTCTGAAGCTTTGCGATACAATCAATGATAATCATCCCACATCTCGTTATCCTGATCGATCGTAAAACTATCTCCAAGTTTTCCCCTACAAACGTTCCGACTTATGTGTATCCTTGAAAATCATGCCTTCTCTTGTCACGGCTATCATCCCAATGAGATACTGTTTCCAATCTGTTTCCAATGACTGAGCAGTTCAACGCATTCCTACTCCCTTTTCTTATTTTCAAACCCTCTCGTGTCCTCGTTCTCATTTTTCATTTCGCTCCCCGACTCCCAACTCTGACGTCATTTCCCAAGCCTCCATCATGGCCATTTCCTGTCCTCTTCATTGTGCTGCTGTGTATGAGAGTCAAACCTTAAGTACTGATCAGTTGGTTTACGGTAGACAACAATCAAATATCCCCCATCACAGTCTACGAAGGCTAACTTGTAATTTTTCCCATCCTCCCCGGTGAACTTGATGTGGTTGTCCATAGAGTTAATGTGGTCGGTGAAACGTGGTACATCCTGAGATTTAATTTGAACCCAAGTGTCGTCCACAAATCTGAACCAATGGCTAGGTGGTGTCCCTGGACAGGACATCAGAGCCCTCTTTTCCACTTCCTTCATATACAAGATGGCCACTATAGGTGAGACTGGGGAACCCAATAGCACACCCATGCCTCTGCCTATAGTACTGTAACAGGTTATTTTCTTGCCCGGTGCGGGATTCGATACGAGGTGTACTGCACCACAACGCGACATCACTAACCGCTCGGCTAAAGGGTCAGACCCGTTAGCTAGGGACTAACGTGTCTTATTAGTAGTTTACAGTACTGCCCTGTATGTGAAGTATGCGGACTGAAGACAGCTTTAGGAGCAAGCGCACTTGGTCAGTGTTAAGAGTGGTCCTTTTGCTAAGGGTGGGGTCGTCTTGTAATTTCATACGGACTACCTCCACTGCTTCATCAACAGGAATGCACTTGAAGAGAGACTTACATCATAAGAGACCATGTTTCACCCTCCATAGTGATGTCCCTCACCTTATCCACAAAATCCATTGTGTTCTGGATGTGATGTTCATTACTGCCTACCAATGGGTTAAGAATAGATGCCAGAAACTTAAGAGATGTTAATGGCACACCCTGTTTATGGGTCTTAGGTAAACCATACAGACTAGGTGTAGCGTCCCATGGGTATAATCTATGGTACAAAATTCTGTCAATAGCACTGAAGGTAAGAAAGTAAATGTAGCTCGCTACTTACATTAACCCACAGCATCTCCTTTGGCTTGAAACCGTGATTGGGGTTTTGTCTCTGGAGTCATCCATACACCTGTTTAACTGGGGTTGAGGCCTGGGAGAACCACTCTTTACTCATTTCCACCACACCTTTTTACTGCTCTTGTAATTCTTACTGACTCTATAAAGAAAAACATATCTCCCAATTGGATTACCTAATCCTTTCAAAAAACCATAAAAGTGTGCTGACGTGAGTTTTGTTAAACTTGACATTTAGTGGCCTAGTCAAAGTTCATTATAATAGGTATAAATCCTCTGCACTATCCTGCTGGCAATACACACCAAAGTACTTCATGAGAAGTGAAGGCTTATAACCCTCTGGTCATGAATAGCTAACACTCATGTGACTTTAACCGTGACCTTTCGTGTACTCTCGAGTGTTTTCTCTCTTTCCAACGAAACCAAAAAAAAAAATAAACAAGGGCAGATGAAAAGGTGCCTTGTTGGCAGAGGTAAGCCACGTTTCCGTATTGTCGCTCCTTGTTAGCTGATGATGGGCCGTCTCCGCGTTGGCCAGCTGTACTTAGTCAAACAGGGACCAAGGCAGAGGATGCGCATGCACATTTGTACGCACACACACACACACACACACACACACACACATACATACACCTAGACAGGGCAGAGTGGTGCTGGCCCTTTGCCTCAAAACATCTGCTGGCAAGTCTGCGTTCACTCTGATCTCCGATGACGTGCCAACCACCGTGTCCAGCTCTGACGCCAGTCACACTGTCTCTCTCGCTCAACACACGCACACGCACACGCGCGCGCACGCACACACACACACACACACACACACACACACACACACACACACACACACACACACACACACACACAGGCCCCTGCATGACAACTGAAGGAGACTGAACAGAACACAGGGGACAAAGTCACTGCAAGCCAAGTGGGAATTAAGGGTTGCACATCAGCTTCTGCTGAAAGTGGATACTGACACTCAGTTTACTTCAGCCTTGACTCTGAAGAGGTGCTCTGGTGAATGAGCTTGAATCAGGAGGAGAAATCCACCCAGCAGCATAAACTTTATTTTACTCCTATTGATGGATGAACTCCCTATTCCCTACCTCAGATGACAATGAGACACTTGACAGCACGTACGTCTACGTTTGTGTTGTTGAAGTGGGTTGGGCTATTTAAAATATTTGTACTGTCACATTGTCTCAGGTGAGCTCTGTTCTCAGCCATGCCAGGAATGTGCCTGGCCTGCCTGCCCATCCATCAATCTGTCAAAATAGTCAGTCATTGTCCAGCACAAGTACTTTGCCAAAAACGTCATAATAAATGCTCAGTGTTGTCTACCACCTACCTCAGGGGTTGTCAGCCTACTGGTCAAGAGCCACAAATGAGTCACAAAGTGATTTTGAGGGTTGCACGATGGTTTAACCAGATATATATATATATGCACATTACAAATTCTGAATATCATGTTTATATATACTTTTACAGTGCCTTCATGCTTCCTCATAAAAATGACTCAAAGTTTTGTCACTGGATAGCCTGAGAAATATTGCACATAGCAGAAGATTGTTTCAAGGTTTCATGTACTCTTTGGACAGCAGTTACAATATCGGATTTGTGACAAAAAACAAGGTGCATAAACATAGGTCGGAATAAGGAACTCCAAATGTGAAGCTGTGAAGACAGCGGAGATTGGTTTGAGCAAGATCCTTTCTAATTTAATTCATATCAGATGTTGTTGGTTTACTTCAAGGATGAAGTCAAAGGTCAAATGTTCCAAACACTGAAGAGCAGGTGAGGGATGATTTATCCTGGAAACTGTTTTGTTTGAGCCCGTTTCTACAACACTTGACTTCAAACACACTTACTCTGAATGGCATATCTGGCTATTAATGCTTTTGCTGTCAGTGCTTGAAACGTCTCGTCTAGGTGCCAAATTCCAGTATCCTTTCATATTTAACTTGAAACAGATATCAATTAATCATTTTAGCACTTCAGACTTGAATCCATTGTAAATCTTAAAATGCTGAAAATTTGACAGCCAAAAAACAGTCAAGCAAATGCTTATTTGGGAAAAAAGGGGGGACATTTTCCAGACCTTTGGCATGCTTTATATATTCCATGCGCTGAACACAGAAAATGTTAATTTTGATGGCCTGTGAAAATGCCACCTTGTTAATCACACTTTCATATTTCTGATTTGGAAAATGTTAACTTTTGGGTAGCACTCCCAGGTTTTCAATTGTTTTTGTGCCAACTCCCTGAGCACCACATCAATCAAAGAAAACATCCAGACACATGCAGAACAGGCCCTGGGCACTGGCCACACACAAAGTTGTGACAGATGCGTGCAAAGACACACGTGCCTGATCTACGAGCCCAGTTCACATGTCCACAACAAGCAAGAGCGCTCACAGATGATGGCGTTTGTTCGCTTGCTCACTCACTGCCATTGAATGATCAGAATGGCGAGGACTTTTTCAGGTCCTTCCTCATTTCACTGTACTGGGCACTGAGGCGTCCCACAGCCTTGGCGTGCTCCTCATCCACCTCCTCCTTCAACCTCTGCTGCTCCTTTAGAAACTCCTCCCACTCCTCCTTGTGACGCTCGATGCTTGCCTGCAGCTGGGTGTTCTGGAAGGACACAAAAAGAAAGGTTTTAGCAGCTGTTGGAATTGTCTGACAACTTCTGATTTGACATTTCCAGTCTTCAAGAAAATTTCTTCAGAGTATGTGCATCGCTTCTAGGTCCCGCCAAGGCTATACATAAATCTCTATGCAATTTTCCAAAGCAACGTCTCAGTTCAGTTCAGTTCAGTTCAGTTCATGGAGGTGTGATGGAATCTCACAAGGGATTTAGTACAGAATCACATACGCAGATGAACGGCTGCTATGAAAAACAGATAAATGTTCTAATCTTTTGATTTTTAATATTTTTAAAAAATAGATAAAAAGATAACATAAAAGTCCACACAGATCATAGCCCAGAGAATGACAATTTTTTTTTTCTTCAACTAGCGAACCATTTCTGAGCACAGTTCAAACCCAATGTTTTCTCTTCTTCTCTGTCCAAACAGTGGATGTTAATGTTTGGAAGCTTTGCATTATGGAACATAATTTCTTCTCATTGTCATTACCTTTGTTTTATGTGCACACACGCCCCCCCACACACACGGACACACACAAACACAAAGAAAAAGACAGACCAGGAGCATACCCCCCCCCCCACATCACCATGGTTTTTTGCTACATTTCAGATTGTCATGTCACAAAAGCTGTTTATTTCCCATTTAAAGAGACCTTCCTCAAAGGAGGCAGTTGTGTTACCTGGTTGCCTTCTAGCTCCCTCTGCTGGATTCTTTGTGCCATGTGATTAGCAGCCTCCACTAAGGGAGAAAAGTAAGAATCAGGCAAACAATCTAATAAAGACAACATTTACTCAGTCTCAGCGAGCAAAGCTACACCATAATACAACCAAAAAACTATTACCTGAAAACTCGAACAGTTTTCAATGTGCAAAAAAAGCGCAGTGGTCTATAAACCCATCAATGTTTTCACTATTTACATGACCTATGAAGTTACAACATTTTCTATAAAGGTAATAAATAATACATTATTCCTAGACAAACATCATCAACAGAAATGCCATTCAGTTATCATTTTATAAATACTACAATATTATAATTCCATCCATCCATCCAGCCAGTTATTTGAATCGCTTATCCTGCTCTCAGGGATGCTGGAGCCTATTCCAGCTGTCTTTGGGCGGCAGGCGGGGAGACACTCTGGACAGGCCGCCAGGCCAACACACGTGCATGTGCACGCACGCGCGCGCGCGCACACACACACACACACACACACACACACATTCATACTTAGGGACAAGTTAGTACGGCCAGTTCACCTGACTTGCATGTCTTTGGACTGTGGGAGGAAACCACAGACCACGGAGGAAACTCACGCAGACATGGGGAGAACATGCAAACTCCACACAGAGGATGACCCACCAAGGTTGGACTACCCCGGGGGCTCGAACCCAGGACCTTCTTGCTGTGAGGCGACCGTGCTAACCACTGTGCCACCGTGCCGCCCAACTACATTTCAACATTACAATATTTTTCTTTCAAAATATACAGAGACACTACCTGGTAGTGTGAATTTAGACATGAATTAACATGATCTAATGTAAAAGTGAGGGAAGACCTACATCGAGTTATGACATCGCATAAGTGCTCGTGCATGCCTTCTGAACAGTTTGGCAGTGCTTCATTGGTCTCCATCACCATTTTATTGATGTTATCCAACAGTCTGCTCTCCCGGTTTCCTCGTTTCTCCTATTTATTAACAAGGGAAATAACAAGAGCGGTCTCTTAGTTCTTGTCTTGTTGACATTAGATGAGGTACTTCGTTCACTAGTTGTATATTGTTTTCCGCTGCTACCTGGCGGGCATTATCTCTGTATGTGAGATAATTTAATTGTTGTTTCAGTCTGTTTTTTTTAAAAGTCTACATGGCTGGGAGAAAATTCTGTAAGAAAAATATAAATTTGATATCTGTAAGATGTATATTCTGCTTGGGACTCAGAGTGAATTATGATCACATGCCTCACTCACATTTGCTATTTCCTATCAAAATTCTGTTAAGCCATCTCCCAGTGTTATCTCTTAAGCGGCAACTGTTCTCAAATGTGTATGAGCACTTGTATGCAAAATGAATGTGTGTACATGAACAGCATATTTGTAAGTACTCAGATATGGACCATGGGCCCATTCCACTGTTAAAACTATCAGTCCTTGACACTGCTGACTGGCTCATTTCGGGTCACTACATAATATCACTATAATGTCAAGAAGGCGAAACTCACCTCAAACTCCTTCACGAAGTAGCGGATTTCTCCCTGGGTGATGGGTCTGTGGTCAAAGAGTCTGGATTGGATGTCACCCACATCTATGCGAGAAACACGGATTAAAAGAAATTTAGTTCTACAAGTAAGAACCAGGAAAAACAAATGTACTATCTTGCCGAGTCCTGGCCAAAGTTGCCATCTCTAATTTACAAATTGATAAACAATAAAATATAACTGGCTTTTTCAGATGAGAGAAAACACTGATAGCAATAAATCCTGATGACACGTTGACACGCTGATCCTCGCAACCATTTCTTCTATCATGTCTTTTTCGAGACATGCACGACAACATTCACACAGCCACACACATACACAAGTTATTATTTCAGTATAAATCACGGTATTGCACATGTACTTACATCAGATGCTGTAACTGTCAAGGTTAATCTCTATTTCATACAGAGTATTTCAACAACCTCATACCCGTTGAAGGTCTCACCCACCTTTGGCGATCTTGTCCATTTTCCTATTCTACTGAAAATAAAACGGTGATGAGTAAACCAGGGCAGTAGAACTAGGCTAGCTAACCAGCCAAAGAGCTAGCTAGCGAGTGGCTGAATAAAAACTGGAGTTTCTTTGGAAAGGATAGGCGCTAGAGCTGCTCAGCCAAACGATGTCGTCGGTTTTAACGTAGGCTATAAAGTTTTACAATTATGATATTACAATATGTTTGGCAACAGTACAGATAGATGCATTTGCTATCTACAAAACCACCCGCTAATTGCTGTTAGGCGAATGAAGATCAGCTGAGTCGGAAAACACATCCTGTACTTCCGGGTATGACGTTGCGGAATATAACCAATGAGGCGTTATGTTTGATTTCTTCGCAAAAAAAGAAGAAAAAAGTTTGATTTCTTCGCTCAGTAGTAGCGTACTGTAGAGCTACTTTGTTGTATATTGAGGTAAATCACACTCATTTTAGGATTTTTTTTGTTTATTCGTGTGTGTGTGAGAGAGAGAGAGAGAGAAAGAGAGAGAGAGCGAGAGAGAGAGAGAGAGAGAGAGAGAGAGAGAGAGAGAGAGAGAGAGAGAGAGAGAGAGAGAGAGAGAGAGAGAGAGAGAGAGAGAGAGAGAGAGAGAGAGAGAGAGAGAGAGAGCAGCCTTTATGAGGACTGCAGATGTCAGTCTTGCTCTATGAAGGAAAAAGCAGCGGCGCATCCTCAACACAGTCTCTGTGATGCATTTCCTTATATTACTGACCAATTACAAGTGTTTACCAAACGTGTAAGATTGTATTCAAAATGTACCCTAATAAACTATTAGAGGGTGCGTGTAATGTGCATTCTGCTCCACATTTCTGAAACTGATTCAGAAGAATAGCCAGAATGGTATTCTGACATCACAGGGCACTGTTATTCAGAGGTGTCTGTCTGATATATGAAATCACATCAATAATGAAATGAAAGGTAAGTAAGGAGTGTACCCACATCTCTCGATTACTTTTTTCTGTTCTTGGCAAAATCGATTATCAAAAATATTAACCTAACCACTATACTGCGATCATTCAGTGACACAAAACTACGGAACATTAAAAGTGATAAAATAGATGATAGTAAGCGGAATAGTTTAATTTTATTCAGCCTATAAATCTGCCTGAAACCTCATGGCTCTTGATATGTCACTCTTTTTTGGGGGGTTGAGTTGTAACCTCTCCACCTTTAACACAGGAATCCATCCTCAGTGCAAAAAATATAGTCGGCCACTGTTTATATTTGAGGGGCTGTTCTCCCTTCATCTACCACTGAGTGGCGCTAGTACTCATTTTTGAAATGCAAATATATCTGCATACATGTATTAAATGAATAAAGAACTCATGGCAAAAGAAAATTAAATATGCATACATACAGTCAGGGTTTGGGCCAAATGTTGCATAATTGTTCCCAAGAAAAGTTTTTTTCCCTTCAAGATTTATGTCTTCTTATCATTTTATGTTATTTATTCAATTTTTTAAAATTATATTAAGTGTCCCCCCATTACTTTGGACTGTCATACTTTGTTAAGAAAAAGAAATGCTAATCATAATTCACCCACTGTCCACATTGTTTAGTTAAAAATGTTAAACATGCTCCATTAGTTTGTTTGGTGCCTATTAAAGAGATTAAATGATTGATAAACAGCCAAGGGATAAAAACCAGTCTCATGTTTGTCTGAAGAAGTATGATACAATCTGCTTAGCAGATCTGTCACGACAAACAAACATGTCAGAGCAAGTACAGGCCTACGTGACAATAACATGCATTCTGTTGCTCTGCTCTCTGCATGGCTCTGCAGGGATAAATTAAGCACATTAAGATCAACGTTGAGAGCATTGGATCACTTGATGCAATTGGGTGTGTATTAAAACTTGATGTACTTTTTTTTATACCACGTGAATAGTGCAATTTATTGTTCTCACTTGTTTTTTTGCATAAACCGCGAAAGAACACACAAATCAAATGCATAAAT
This sequence comes from Lampris incognitus, assembly GCF_029633865.1. NCBI lineage: Eukaryota > Metazoa > Chordata > Actinopteri > Lampriformes > Lampridae > Lampris > Lampris incognitus. The sequence continues at coordinate 18,812,654 of NC_079229.1, read as the reverse complement.
GAATCAGCTGCATGTACAAATAACATGATATTTATTTTCATGATTTAGCGATTTGCTAAATTTTCCACAGATTTACGAGAAACCTTTGAAATGGGAGAAACTGTAAAAAAAGAAGCAGCAAAAACATAAATATACGCATGATTAAGCAGAAAACAAATATAAGGATAATTGCCTAATTACAGTACTATGTGATTTATTCATTTAAGCAATTTTTTCCAGCAATGTGGTGGGCTGCAGTGTTCCAGAATTAGCTCTACTACTTATAGTTCAGTTCATAGAAGATCTTCGTCTTTATTGGCTTTTAACAATATTTAGGAGAGGGGGAAGAAGAAAAGGATATAAACTACTATAACGCTAAAGCTAACATCTTCCAAGTTAGTGTTTCCACAACATATAAGTATTTACAGAGAGCTACGCAAGCATCGACATAATGAGGGAGGATCTGCCTTCATGCTTCATGCATCATAACTACAAAAGAGTCATCCATATATTCAGCTGCGGTTTGCATGCCATGCGAGTGTTCCCTTGCACGAGGACAGATCATGTGTGTGTGTGTGTGTGTGTGTGTGTGTGTGTGTGTGTGTGTGTGTGTGTGTGTGTGTGTGTGTGTGTGTGTGTGTCTCACAGGTCTATTAAGTGAATTTTCCTTTTCATTTGACACTCCGGTGCAGATTCACTAAAAGCCTTTCTAGGACGCTCAACACAAAAATGTCACAGGAAGCAAAAAAAAAAAAGTTTGGAGAGAGAATTGTTTGGCTAGAAAGTTCATAATTTGGGATTTGTGTCCCCCATATATAGCATCAATGACACACTACGTACTGTACGGAACAGCAGTGGCTGAGGTTTGCTTGTTTTTGTGTTTGGCTGGTGTGTAAAGTGAAGTTTGATTCTGTTTCAAATGTAATTCTGCAGTTTCATTCAGCTCAGTTTGGTGCAATTAAGCAGCTGTGAAATTCACTTTAGTTCAGTTCACTTTATTACAGTTTGTTCAACACGAGCCCGGTACAATTACTGAGCTGAAAGCATCATCTTTTCTTCATTTTACTGACTTCACTGTAAATTTTGTTACTAGGCAATCGGGCAGTGTAATGTGGTTCTTAGCCATGCCACTTGAATCCATTTAAATGAACTGTACAAATGAGATTTTACATAATTGTTTGTTATTCTAAAATTCAAATCATATTACACCGTGCTTAACCAGTAAATTACCACATATGAGTAAGAAATAAATGCATTTATATGAATAGATGACGGTTATTTTTGCTTGTATTGTCCACAATAACCACACAAAATCTGCTGTGATTTCATACCTTTCAAACAGATAGTTTTGCATCTCGCATGTATCATAATTATCCCATACCTTTCAACCTCTTTAGAGAATTGAAAGATATGAGAAAATTTTGATACATATTGTACAACTGTATGTACACTTGTTTCAATTGAACCAAGAATATATTTCCTAGTTCCCTTGGGCCGAGGAAACAAGGAAATATATTCATAACTGGATCCACAGCAATGTTTTTTTCCCTACTTTCCATTATTACTTGTGGAACCTCAGAGCATTAATTGCATACACATTCATGTGCAACCCGGATATTTTACTTAATTCTGCTTTAATACAAGCCAAAATAAAATGGACAAAAATGAATATCTATAGTTAAAAGAGCATACAATAGTCTTGAAGTCAATATTTCTTTGTTTGCTTTGCTCTGCTGAAGTCAAGGACTCTGGTAATATGAGTGGACACAGGCTGTGCTTTGCCCCGTGTGTGTGCGTATGTGCTTCATAGTCCTGCCCGATGACCTCCTGCAGCATTTTGACAAATGGTGTTTCAGTGTTTCAGTGGGCGGTCTGTGAGACTGGTTTACCAACATACCCACTGGCCCTGTGACTTAAGAGAACACACCGCGGCACTCCTCTCTCTCGCTCTCGTCCTCCTCTATTCACACACCCCCACACCAAAGCAGTCCCTCTAACGACGGTGCTTACATTACCCAGTGGGTATAATTATTTTGCGTTTCGTTGCTCTTCGTTCCCTCTCTCTCTCTGTCTGTCTGGCTCTTTCTTGATCTCTGCTGTAGCTCGGTTGGGTCTTGATACTGTGGTCCGGGTGGACGGGCAGAGGGGCCCGAGGGCCGGTCCACGCTGAGCGCCACTCAGCTCCCAACAGGTGGGGGTGGGTATGGGGGTGTGTGTGTGTATTTGTTTGTATGTATGCGTGTGTGTGTGTGTGTGTAGGGTGGTAAGTGGGGGGTGTTTAGGAGATGATAGAAGGAGTGTGTGTGTGTGTGGGGGGGGGGGCATTACTCACTCACTGTCAAGGCCCTTGGGCTGGAAGGGGAGGAATGAGGGCCCTGTAGCCCAACAGCCCACTTGCCGGTTCCTCTCTCTCGCTCGCTCTCTCTCTCACTCACCCTCTCTCCATATATATATATAAATATATATACACACACACACACACACACACACACACACACCCCTCAGTCAGTCAGCTCTCTCACTGTCAGTCCCTGGGCAGTGAGCAGGTCGTTTGGCCTGGCACCACCTCTCTCTCATCCCTCTGTCAGCTGGAGGTTTGATTCTGCCAAGCTGCCCACTATGGACACACACACACACACACACACACACACACACACACACGCGCACACACACACACACACACACAGACAGAGGGGAGATGTGAGGGAGACAGTGGATAAGAGGGGTGAAGAGGCTCTTATAAATAGAGAAGAATGAAAGAAGACGAAAGAAGAGGTAGAAGAAGAAGAAAGGGCAGTGTGCAAAACCCCCAAACCTCAAAGAACAAGAGAGCGAGGACGGTAAAAACCGAGCAGGGCAAACTTAAGTCTTCGGTACTGTGACACTTTAGGAGGCACTGGGTAGCGTGACACATCCCTGCTGTCACCCTGTCCTACGGCTCCATGGGAAGACACAGCGGTGGTAACAGCTACGGTATATGGCTCGCAGCCTGAAAATCAACATATGTACTCATCATCATTCGCTTTTCAGGGAAGAAAAGATATTTCCTTTCCCCTTTTGTGGCAGCCCAGGACGAAACCTTGTCAGCTGTGTCTGGTGATGACAGTAACTGCCCCCTTCCTCTGAGCTTGAGAGTTGAGTGCAGGCAGAATGTGTGTGTGTGTGTGTGTGTGTGTGTGTGTGGGGGGGGGGGGGGGGTGGTCGCTGTGTCGGCTATGATTAGCATTTGCTGAGGTCCCCTGCCGCCGTTTCGGGGCTTGTCCTGCAGATTAATGGCCGCTGCGTTGTCATTTCTCCCACGGGGCCCCGTCCCGCTGTCCTCTCCTGTCTCCTAGTGCGGGGAGGGATCGCGTCCCTATCTGAGAGGCAGTGTCGACGTCGACTCGGGGCAACAGGCTGGGAGAGGCCCCTAAACCTGTTGAGGCAGACCGTCCCTTAAAGTGCCCGCGATCAAAGTGACAGATGCAGGAGAGAGAGAGAGAGAGAGAGAGAGGGGGGAGGGAAGGGAGGAAGTGGTGAACTGGGACGTCTCTCTGTTCGTGGCGAGCACAATCGGCTCCCCTGGCTATGACTTTTCGTACACACACACACACACGGGGGAGCAGATGAGGAGTTGAAAACAAGGTTTTGAGTCAAAGGGGAGCATCGGCTGTGGTCCTCTTAATGGTTTGTGAAGTTTTTCCTTCGTATACGTGTGTATGCATGAGTATGTGTTAGCCGGGGTAACGCTGGACACGGGACAGAGTAGAGGAGCAAGGAAAGAGAAAGCAAAAGGGGCTCCACCCTGGGGGTCTCACAAACACACTCACACACACACACACGCACAAAACCATACAGATTCCCACAAACACAAACGCACACACTTTCCCGGGCTGCGGTGGCTGCGGTGGCGTGTTTGGAGCAGTGCCTCGTCAGATTAGGGCCATGCTGGCTGCGTTTGATGGCCAACCTGGACAGACAAGGCCTGCCAGGCACAAACTGCTCAGGCACATGATGTCAGGGCGCGCGCACACACACACACACACACACACACACACACACACACACACACACACACACAACACACAAAAATTATCCCGCGCCAGACCAAAGAGACAGATGACACCCAGCATGAAGCTAAAGCCAAATCTGTAAGCATCCGCTGCGATCCAGCTGGCTAGCCCTAGGGTACCTGTCTCCGCGAAGTGGAATCAGCGTCACCGCCGTGAGCTGTCAAATTAGCTCACAGGGCTGGAAATGCTGAAGAGATTTGGCCCCTCGCTGTGGTAAAGCACAAAGGGGAAGGGGGGGGGGGCGGCGTTGTGGTGGTGAAGGATGTTATAAAATGTTATTAATTTATCTTCTTGTTGAGTGAAATGGGTGAAACACAACAACAACAACAACAACAACAAAAAGCTACAGAGAGGGCGGAGTGTTGAACGGGGGGGGGGGGTGGACCAATAGTATGAATCTATGGAAAGATGCATTTTGTAACACACACACACACACATAGACAAACACATGGACAGACAAGGACATGTGCTGTCCTTCCTTTTTTCCACACGCGCACCAATGAACATACGTGCATGCATGCAAAGACATGTCGATACTAGCAGATGTACAGGCCCAGACGCACAGCCGCCGAGTGTAGAATACCCACGCACACATTCCGTACATGCCACATATACGTAGTACGTACCTTAACAAATGCACACACACACGCTGGCACGCGTACAAAGTCCTCGTGCTCATTCACACGTATATGTACAGACAGAGACTCACGTACACAGTGCCAGGGGCAAGTTTTCAATTCCTCCCTGTGCCAAGCAGTCACCTGGGAGAGATGCACCGTGTTCGACTGAAAAAGCATTTCCATCAAGACCCCCCCGCCCCCCGTCTTGTCCCACTTGTAAAACAGTTGTGAATGTCATATGGACCAAAGAGGATTCAAAACTGAGATTGTCTAACAACTGTTGATGGTGCAAATCTCTAAAACCTACGATTTCCAGCCAGGGGTCGACATTTTGTGAAATTTTGGTGAAAAACCGAAGGTCGAAGTGCAACAACATGGAGGGCCAGTTCTACAGATGTGAAATGAGCTTGGTCTCGGGGTGCTCTGGTGGTCTGAACAGCCCATATGCTACACTTATACTGGTTTGAACCTCATGGGCATCAACAATTCCTATAAATAATAGTTTGGATGTGACCGTTGTGTGTTTTTAATCTGGAGAACACGCGGGTGACACCCCTATTTTGATAATTCCCATTTGCATGGGGAACTGCGTTGTCATTCCAGTGCAAAGGAATGGGATTGAACCCCAGCTCCTGCTGCACCGCCACACTTTTTACCATCGCACAACTTCTTTTAATTGGTCTTTCATCATCACCCAAACTAGGACCGGTCACACTTTAAAAATGAATAAATAAAAGATGGCTGCCTTATTTTAGCTATGACAGAATCCTTCCAGGCCAAATGCGCCTCTGTCACGCTGGCACGCTAATAACCACAGCAGGTCCTCTTTGAGCGAGGCGACATCCACATCAGTGAACAGAGAGCGGAGATGCGAGGACTGCCAACAACAACACTGCTCCCTGGTGTGTGTGACAACATGACGACCCCTTTAGAGAGCTCCGTCCTGCTCCGAGACAGGCCGGCTGTGTGTGTGTGTGTGTGTGTAAGATGGAACCTGACAGGAGTTTAGCACTGCTAACCAACATGGCGAGACATGGCAACACTCCTCCTTGAGGGAGATGCTTGCTGCTGCTGCTGCTCTGCATGTGTTTTTACTTGTGTGTGTGTGTGTGTGTGTGTGTGTGTGTGTGTGAGTGAGTGTGTGTGTGTGTGAGAGAGAGAGAGAGAGAGAGAGAGAGAGAGAGAGAGCGAGCGAGAGAGAGAGAGACTCTGCTCTCTTATGGGCAATCTCCTTTGAAATGGGTTGAAAATAACCAACCAATCGGTATGGCCTCTCGTTTGCACCCATGCCCGGAGCGCTTCAGAGGTACGATTTTGCTCCAGTCAAACTTCTCCCCTTCACTTTATCGTCCCTAAAAGAAGGCCCAGACTGATAACTGTGGCCTTTTGTTCTGAACATAACGGCCGATCTTACATTTAAAGCTACGGGCTGGACCATGCCTTCCCGACCTCAGCCCCATTAAAACACAGAACGCCACTTACTTGTCACATTTGCAATAAGGGCTCAGAAGGGCAGAAAATAATCCCAACAAGAGAAACGTACTGAGGCAGTGGTGGCTGTGTGGGCTAGCTGAAGGATGCATTATTGTCAAATAGGCAAGTGTGAAGTGTGTGTCCATTTTCTGACTCTGGTTTCTTGCAAACTACAAACAACAAGGCGTCCACCGGCTTAAGACCCCACACACACACACACACAAATCGCGTGTTTGTTAGCTCGCCGGTGAAGCAGATGTAGAGATCTATCCCGTAGTTTTGTAAGTTTCTTCAAAAAAAGTTTGCTTTTTACATGTGGAGATGGAAATATCTACCGGTCTCTACTGTCCCCACACTGTTTAAACAAACTTTACCATGCTTAACGCGCACCGAGGAGGACGGGTACCGCCGCGAGCCTGTTCCAGAACCGCGTCTCCAAAAGTTGTGGGTGGCCTGTGTGTGTGTGTGTGTGTGTGGCCTGTGTGTGTGTGTGTGTCTGTCCTGTGGTCATGTCGGTGGGTGCTCACCAGCTATGGAGGCATGATGTACCTCTGCCTCCGCGTCGTGACCAACACACAGAGATGTGGAGATACGGCTGCCCCCAGCGATGACCATGACACACAAGGACTCGTTTTAGCACTCCACTACCCACACTGCACTGGCGTAATTGATGCGCGTGTGTGTGTGTGCGCGCGCGCGTGCGAATGTTGGCGCTCTTTCCCGGAAGGCACATTGCTGGGCAATATTGGCCAAAACTAGTGTGGGTGTTTGGAGTATCAAACTATTCGTGCATCAGAATTTAAAATGTGTCTTCTGCAGTTGTGTGCGCGTTTTTGTGTGTTTGTATCTACTGTTGTACCTTTTTTTTTTTGCTTCGTTTTCCAGCATCGTGTTTGTTTTATTCACTCCCGGGGCTCCAAACACATCGGGGTGGCATGCATTTGGGGTACTTCTATTGAATGATGGACTTTCATGGTCCAGTAAGCACCGCCCACCTGGTATTCCTTAACACCTAAAAGCGTCCCCCCTTGTACCCCCTTATCGGTTGCCCGCCCCCGTTAAAATTCACCCCTGACTCCTCCTTCCCTCGTTTCTCCCCTCCACGGGCCTCTCCTCTTCTTCTCTCCTCTCCTTCCTCTTATGTGTGTCCCTAGAGCTGCTCTCTTAATGCCTTTGACTAAACTTCCGCCTGCCTCGACAGCGGCAGCGCCCCATAGGAACACTGTTGAGAGGAAACCAATAGGAGTGTAATGGAGGGTTTGCGGGCAGGGTCCTTCATGCCGTGTCATACAATAAGCACCAAAAAACCAACTGGCAGGGCGCAAGGCACTTCTAGCTGCAGGGACGAGAGTGACTATAAACTATTCAACCGTTCTTACTGTGTAGATTTTGGAACGAAACGCTGTAGAGAGAGAGGACATAGCCCCCATCTTTTCTATGTGTCACTTTCACACAAACAAAGCATTGTGGGAGCATGCTGCGCTTGAATGGACCATACAGCAGGATCGGATCCCATCAACTGTAATCTGCGTTTTCAGAATAGCCCGAGTGAAAAGTTGACACCCCCCCGCCCCCCTTCTTTCTGCATGGCACTTATCAGGAATGTGACGAAAAGCGTGTTATATTTGAATGCATGAAAAATGTATTTCACCACGCTCATTTTTGGAGAAAAAAAATATCACTGTCTTTATTTTGCAAAACACGTCAAAGCAATACAAGACAGCGGCATATAGCTGGGAAAACACAGCTGAAAAAACCGATTACAAAGAGGAAACCCAGCCGTGTGACAAATGCGTTACTCACATCGTAAATGGCGTTGCCCAAAAATGTTTCATGACCCCGTCAGTTCTCTTTTCAAGGTCTGCAGACGCTGGCGAGTCCAGATACAAAGCTCCCTCTGCAAATGGGGGCGTTAATAACCTGACCCCGATGAGCTTGCATACAAGAACACCTGCCTTGATAATGGTCCATGTCACAGGCATGAAAACACCAGAACATACTGTGAAATGACATTAGGAAAAATAACACATAGTATTAACCCCATGGCAGCACTTAGTGTGTTTATGTGAGTAACTATTGCTTATTTGCTTGTATCTCTGCATCTGTGTGTGTGTGTGTGTGTGTGTGTGTGTGTGTGTGTGTGTGTGTGTGTGTGTGTGTGTGTGTGTTAAACTTTGTGGAACCATCACATGCTCCTGTCCCTGAGGTTAGCAGATGAATGAAAGCTGTAGAGAGCAGCATGACAGCTGGGAAAGTCACAAGGGGACTCCGCAAGCATCGTAAAGTAGGCAAAGTTTCCCTCCCTCTGGATATGACCCAAGTGAATGTGTGTGTGTGTGCATGCATGTTTATCTGCATGTGTGCTTATTTGTACATATGGATCAATAAATATAGACTGTATGCTTTTTCTATATGTGTGCATGTGTGCTTTAGTACGTACAGTATGTCTGTTTGTGTATGTGTGTGTGTGCATGTGCGTTGCAACTGCCACGCACTAGAGCTACACACACTGGAGTTATTGTGGAGGGAATCTACAGCCCATCAGCGCTCTCCATCCTCACAGCACTCTGCCCTCTCATTTATCCACATCCCCTATCCATCTCTCCATCTCTCACATCAACAGCATCATTCATTGCTAGCTAACCCCACCACCTTCACCCCTAGAGCAGATTTTTGTGTGATTTGTGCGTGTCTATGTGAGATGTGACTGTGTGTGTGCGTGGGTGGGAGGGTTTGTGCCCATGTGTGTGTCCTGGGGTCATCACTTCAAAGACTTGTGGTTTTGGATTTTGGATAGGTTAGGGATGGTGAAATGTGAATGTGCCTTGAAGATGGATTGATAAGCTGTGTGTGTGTGTGTGTGCGTGTGCCCATATTGGTGGGCGGGTAAGTAAACCAGCAAACAGAGAAGTATCATCGGCACAACATGAGAGGCTCGTCAACAGGCAGACAAGACAGAGACGATTCTGTTCCTTGCTCTCTTACGTTATACCTCGGGCCCAAATGTCAATTTCATGCCGCCCTCGGTTGTGTGAGTTTTTCAAAGAGGGCAATGATCAGCTGTGTGTCATGTGCTGTTAAATTTAGCCTGAATAAAGGGGGCTTTCTCAGCTCCTCTTGAGATCAAATACCCCTGCCCTTGCACTCACACACTGTTTACACATACACAAATTAGCACACATGAATCACTGACTGTCCTGAGGGGGGGAATTGTGATTTTTATTTTCTTGATCTTCTTTTTAGGATTTGTTCTCGATTTTGACTTCAGCGTACCTTCTTTGCTTTCACGTACAGTTGTGTGTACTCAATAAAATCGATCTCTCTCGCTGGAATCAGTGCATTGGATTGGATTAAGCGGTCGTCGGCTATGGTATCGGGATGCGGGGCCTTTTAGCACTTGGACTGGCTGGAGTCTGGGCCCTTGGCCCTTCAGTTAATCAAAGAAAGGCCCATTGGGTATTCTACCACACAAAGAGACCCTAATCCATTTCACGCAACACACGGCCAGGGAAAATAGATATGGCCCCCAACAGCATACTCTGTGTAATTTGGAGAATTAGTTTCCATCAACCTTTGAGCAATCTGTTTGCCTTCCGCTTATCCACGGCTGTTACTGTAAAACACACACATCAACATGCTGAAAATGAGAGCTGCCCTTTAGCTGTAAAAGTTAGACAAACAAAAACATTTTTCAACCTAAATGAGCATTTCTTACATTGGACAAGATCCAAACTAGTTAGTGAGACTCCTTTTCCTTGACATCCCAAAATGAAGAGCATATTATTGTTGGATCCACTCCCAGAAAAAAAAGAAAGAAGATAATTTCATCTTTTTCTTGGTACACACCTGTTATGGTATCTAGGATTAGGTAACAGTATGAGTCTAATTTAAAAAAAAACATCTGTAAGAAAGATTATTTTATAGGACAGATATATGGTAAAGGGCTGTATTTATATAGCACTTTTCTAGTCTACTGACCACTCAAAGCACTTTACAGTGTATGCCTCACATTCACTCACTCATACACTGATGGCGGAGGCTGCCATGCAAGGTGCCAACCTGCTCATCAGGAGCAGTTAGAGGTCTGTGTCTTGCTCAAGGACACTTCCGACACGCTCGCCGTAGGAGCCGGGGATCGAACCAGCGACCTTCCAATTACTAGACGACTCGCTCTACCTCTTGAGCCATGCCGCCCCTATACAACCTAGTATATACTTATTCCTAGGATACTATTGTTTATTGATCCTACTCTAGGAAAACAATGTGATGTGACACAATATTCTGATCAAAACACAGGGAGGAGGGGGGCGTCTGGGTAGCGCAGCAGTCTATTCTGTTGCTTATCAACACAGGGATCGCCAGTTCGAATCCCCGTGTTACCTTTGGCTTGGTCGGGCATCCCTACAGACACAATTGGCCGTGTCTGCGGGTGGGAAGCCGAATGTAGGTATGAGTCCTGGTCACAGCAATAGCGCCTCCTCTGGTCGGTCGGGGCACCTGTTCAGGGGGAGGGGGAACTGAGGGGGGGGGTAGGGTGATCCTCCCATGCGCTACGTCCCTCTGACGAAACTCCTCACTGTCAGGTGAAAAGAAGGGGCTGGCAACTCCACATGTATCAGGAGGAGGCATGTGGTAGTCTGCAGCCCTCCCCGGATTGGCAGAGGGGGTGGAGCAGCCAAATCGATGGCTCGGAAGAGTGGGGTAATTGTCCAAGTACAATCGGGGAGAAAAATCCAAAAAACAAAACAAAACATGGGGACGACACTACTGACAAGACCAGAACAGAATACAGGGTCAGATACAGAAACCAGCACATTTCAATAAGTGATAGCTGTCAGATGACCCCCTCTCCTGCCGTGGCACAGTTTAAGTGGCTCTGTGGCTCTCTATGGCTCTGTTAGCGACGGGCATTGGTAAACATCGGGACACAAAGATTCATGGACATCTATAGCTCTGACAACGACTCCAAGAGGATAAATTCTGAATCTCATCACCAGCCAGTCAGACTAGCTTTGTCTAGTCAGAAAGGCACGAACTGAGGAAGCCTCTTGGATGAGAGGCGAAACGTCTTCACGGATATATACCAAGTCCAGTTGCACTTGATTCAACTCCTTTGGATACACAGTTTAAGTGGAAACCTAACCAGGCTAAACATGACATTATGGTTTTGCACACCGGGGGGAAAGCATTCTACTACTTTGGCAAGTAAACCTGTGTGCACCGCGGAGGCTGAAGCCAATACGACGTTTGTTCTGCTGAGAAAACGTGTCATCTTAACCGTATGAACCAGCCACTGTTTCCCAGCAAATATACTATTGACGTTTCAACTTTTTGCACTTAAGCAACTCACTGCCCACGTGCTACCCCACATTCCCTCTCCTCCCACTCCACATGATCTTCCTATCCTAACCCACCTCTGTACCGTTCTCCCTCCACTTCCTTCCCATTATGGGCAATCCCAATTTTTGGTGGGATGCTGTATACGTGTGTGTGTGTGTGTGTGTGTGTGTGTGTGTGTGTGTGTGTGTGTGTGTGTGTGTGTGTGTATGCGAACCTTATAAAAAGGGGTTGGGGGGGGGACATATTGAGCAGTGATTGCAGTGAAACGTGCACTGCAATCACTGAACAGTGAACAGGCATGTGTGTTGGATTTGTGTTTTAAGTTTGACTACTGTGCACATGTTTCATTGTGTGTGTGTGTGTATGTGTGTGTGTGTGTGTGTGTGTGTGTGTGTGTGTGTAGAGTGGTGTTCTGCCAGACTGTAGCTACATGCCCTTAGTCTAGAATCAGGGCAGTCATCGGTGAAGCCACCCTACCGTTCAGAACAGACGCATATGCGAATACACATGCAAACACATACACACAGATAAACACACACGTGCATGTAAACACACATCTGCATACATACAGACGCTTGCATTGACACACGCATGCATCCCACTGAACATTGCTGTCCACTGAAAACAGGCATGCAGGAGTAAAAGGTGCATTTCTGGTTCATAATCATGTCCTGTCAAGGTCAACTCTTTAAGCAACACTAGACTGACTTCCCTTGTGTCCTGTCCCTGCCAAAGTGCATGCTCAGTGGACTGTAGTCTAGGACATACTGCACTGTATCTACTCCAACATCCTATCTACTCTGACTTTATATCAATATTCAATCAGGCTGTTTCTTCTGACATTTAGTCTGTTACATCATTTTATTCATTCTCAACATTACAACAATATTAGCTATCATCTTTTCCATTATGTAATCCATTTCACATGATCTTTTGATTCTTATTTTGTGTGTACAGTTTATGTACCAAACATACATTATCAGATAATGTACATTTTTATTGTATTAAGACAGTATACAATATATCGGTTTCTGTGTTGACTGGAAATGTAGGACAGAAATGGGATGTCATACAACTTGCCATCAGTACCCATCAGATCGGTTAACATTGCTGATCTCTGATTTGTGCCAAAAGGATACCTGACCCAGCAATTTAAAAAAAAAAAAACTACAGTAGTTTGTTTTAGTTGGATCTCTGCAACATTACTTTTGTGGGACCTTTTCTTTGTATTTCTTTTCTTTGCATCTTTTGGTCTTCATCTGTGTATATCTTATACTGTGTCTGTCTTGCACTGTTTGGTGAAGCCGCAGCCCTTATCTCATTTTTAACATGTGCCTGCACATTGTTTTTAATGACAATAAATTGAATTGAATTGAACTGTATAAATGTGCACTTCCAGTGCCCCGATGTAGTTAGATGGAGTAGTTAACCACTGCTGGAACTGATTGTGGCCTCACTGGATGGTGAATCTTGATCTTTAAAAGGGTGATATCCACGGGGCAAAAGTATGGCACGTGCAATAAGTTTTAAACAATACTATATTGTAGGTCGCAGAATAAAGCCTGACTAAGGGAAATGTGTTACATGCTTTGCTCAGTGGGAGAGTTTATGCCCTGTATCAGTGGAACCAAAAGTGCTGTCATGGAGGGCCATGAAAATGACCTGTTCCTTCTTCTTCTTCACTGATCATTTATCAGTGTTATTTCAAATACTTGGATCCTCATTCTAGCCTCAAAAGACATTTTTTAAACTAGAAAAGTGGCCAGCTTTCGGTCCTGTCACTCTATTGAAACTGCCTTGATCAGAGTAACATCATTGCTGCTGCTTCCTTACTTGAGTGCAGTTTTTGACACCATGGACCACAGCATACTTCTAAGCCACTTGGAGAAGTATATTGGTACCCAGGGGACAGAGATTCCATGGTTTCATTCATATTTATCAAATAGAACTCAACATGTAAGTTACAATAAGACAATATCTGAATCTTCTGAAGTTAAGTTTGGTGTACCCCAGGGATTGGTGCTTGGCCCTATGCTTTTTTTCCCCTATCTACATGCTTCCCATTGGTGACTTCATTTGAAAATATGGTATTAATCTTCATTGCTACACTGACGATACAGTTATATGCACCTTGAGAACCAAATGACCCTTCCCAACACCTAAATTTAGGGGCATGTCTATCAGAAATAAAAAAAAATATGGATGGGTATGAACTTTTTGCTGTTAAACACTGATAAAACAGTTATCAGTTGTTGGACCAGCCAAATATGGGAATTTGTATGAGAATGTGAGTGTTAACAATGATGGCTGTATTATTTATGAAAGCTGAACCATCAAAATCCTTGGAGTGATTTTTGATTCTTGTCTGACATTCCAGTCTCATATCAAGGCCATTATCAAGACAGCATTTTTCATCGTAATAATATTGCCAAAATCCGACCTATTCTATCATTGCGTGATGTTGAAACTGTAATCCATGCATTTGTATCTTCCAGACGTGATTAATGTAATGTCCTTTTCTTTGGTATTCCTAGTCATGCTACTTGAAGTCTTCAGCTTGCTCAGAAGGCTGCCGCTATAGACCCTTTTAGAGCCTACGTAATTAAGTCAGGGCGTCAGCTGGAGGCAAAACAAAGCCAGAAGCGGTAACGTTGAATACGAATCACGTCATCAGGCAAGTGTACATCATCTAGTTAACGTTAGCGAACACGTCTTCATGCTGTGTTTTTGGGTGCCAGAATCGAAGAAGTAATAAACTAAACTTGAAGTTTTATCGCATACCAGCTGCCACTCCCAGTCAAAGAGATCAGAGACAACTGTGGTTTAACGCAATAAGTCGAAAGGACTGGACTGAGGAGATCATCAAAAATGCTTGTGTTTGTAGCGCACACTTCATATCAGGTAAGTAAGGTAACATTAAACTATACTTTTGTGTGTTGTAGGTATGGATATTTGCCTCCAGCTAAGCTCCGCCCACAAAAACCATCACTATATTTATCAACAGAAAAGGGGTCTATAATCTTGACAAAAACTAGAAAATTTGACCATATAACAACCATTCTGGCCTCTCTTCACTGGTTACCAGTGCAAACTAGACTAGAGTGGATTTTAAGGTTCTTTTAATTATAAGACCTTGCATGGACTTGCACCACCTCACCTATCTGGGCTAATTACACCATATACACCGGCATGCCCTCTACGCTCTCTCGATGCTGGTCTCCTGGTCATTCCTTCAGTTGGCTTTAGAGCATTTGTCTCCCATGCCCCTTATCTTTGAAATGGCCTCCCTTTACATGTTAAAGCAGCACATTCAGTAAAAATCTTCAAATCAAGACTGAAAACTGACGTTTATTCACTTCATTACAGCCTACCCTAGAACTTAGTTGGGTCCAACACCTTTTTAACATCTCTTTAACATTGATGTTTTTAATGTGGTTGTTTGATTTTAATTTTTATCATTTTATTTGCTTGCTGAGTGTTTTGTCCTATGTATTCTTTTTAAATGTAAAATATATTGGGACCATGCTGGATGGTGATTTTGCAATTTAAATAAAATTGATTGATTGACTGATTGATGTGCCAGTCTATTTCTATGATATTCCTCTATGTTTACCATGGCACCAGGCTGCACTGTGACACAATTATTACAAACAAGGAGGCAGGGAAGGTAGGTATTAAGGTACTGAGCAATAAATAATAAAGGTACTAAGTAATGAGTTAAAAATATGCGGTTCACGCTGTTTTTTTTCCCTGTAACTCTTCCTCATCTCCCTGCTCTTTTTCATCATTAGGCAAATATGACGAGTTACAGAGAGAAACCACTCTGGCAGAATAGCGGGTAATTTCACTCCAGGTTTAAATAAATTAGTCACCTCAAATTAAAACCACAACATCGTAATTAGACAAACAGGGGATAAAAAATTAGCATGTATGCAGATGAGCTGTAAAATATGTAAATGAGGAGCTATTTTCTTCCCAGGGAGGTCATATTACAGTGAATGGCTGAAGGCTGCAACCCCCTAGTGCTCTCAGGAATATGTCTGTAAGTTTCTGTCTCGCGCACGATGACGACCCCCCTCCCCCCCAACCCTATCTTCTATGCTTATTTGAAATGCCATCCTCCCTGCATAAGCAGCCCAGCCCACCCTCGCCCTCACCCCTGCCCTGTCACAGGGTTTCAACTGCAATTACTTTTAGTATCACTTCTCCGTAGAGAAGTGAGCTCCCCTGGAGACTTCCCATCAGTAGCTATTACAGCTGGGGGGGGGGGCAGTCTGAAGTGGCATGACCTGTGGGATGAATGGAGCAGAGGCAGGGGGTAAAATGTATGGCTAATTTGTGGAATACTTAAATAAAGGAAGTGAGTGGGATAGGTGACAAGTCCACACGAAGTGACGGCATGGTAAACGAGGAGTCACAGAATCAACTGAGGCTATATCTAGAATAGAGCTACAGCATGTCTGAATCATTCCTATTAAAAACGGTTAAACTGTATGTCTATGTATATGTGTGTGTGTGTGTGTGTGTGCTTGTGTGTATACGTGTGCGTATGTGTATATGTGTTTGTTTCTGTGCAGCCCTTGTACTATTTCTTGCATTCTTTTGCTTAAAGGCCTGTGTTTTGAACACTTAACAGTTGACTGGGTTTAACCATGTCCTTCATTTCTTACATGACATCCCCCCCCCCCACATCCTCCATCCCCCTTATCACACCTCTTGCCCCCGAGCCAAATCTACGACCCCGTGAATAGGTGCATGAACACATACAGAAACACACACACATGAACACTGGAACTGTGGAGGACGTGTGTGCAGCAGAGGAAGTTCGTCAGAAGGGGTAAGGAGTGATTGAGGCGACTAATTGAAAAACAGTCATCTGTGTTCACATGTGTGCATGTGTGTGTTAGAAGGAGAAGGAGAGAGAGAGAGACTTAAGGTGCAATCTCGTGCAAGCTCAATCGCTCCAGGTTACACATATGTACTTAAGTACTTATGGGCTGCTTCAGCCTCCCATCTCTCTGATTGATGAGGTGAGTGACTCTGCCTCAAACTCTGGTCTTGTTGCACACCTGTGCTCCGGCTATATCTCACACCTGTGAGAAACAGAAAAAACAAAAACAAAGCAAAACAAAACAAAACATACATACACAGACACGCACACAAATATATAGACACATCCATCACATATGTACAGGTAGACAAAAACACACACACACACACACACACACACACACACACACACACACACACACACACACACACACACACACACACAAACCGCATTCCCCGGAGCTGGAACAGAGGATAAATGATTGTGCATGGCATCCATTTAAAAGTCTATAGATGGAACATCCAGATAAGCTCTAACTTTCCAATGGTAACGATAGAAATGCAAACACACACACTTGTACAAGCATGTACACACACACACACACACACACACACACGAATGCGTATATGTTCTAGATGCATGCATGCACGCACGCTATGCTATACAATACACCCACACACTCATAACACTGTTGTATACACAAGCATAACATGAAACTATTCATCATGCCTAAAATTTCCCCTGCACTCGACTTTGCTGCCCCTCTGGAGGAATAGACAGATAAAGAAAAGAAGGGGCAATAGAGAAGTCCACCAAAAATGCCCTTTTTTTTTGGTCTTTGAGCACTGCACGTTTGAAGAAATGACAGCGCTTCAAGAATGTGCAGAGAATAAACATGCCCCTCTCCTCGTGCCTTTCCACCCTGCCTCCTTGCCTATGCATTCATGTAATTGCAATTGACAATCAGATGCCATCTTTAAAGGCGCATGGTACAGCTGTCACTATTTGTAAGGCGAGGGCCTGTCAGAAGAGCTTACAACATGGTAATGCTTCCCCAGCACCACCCAATGTTGTTTGTTTCAACGAATCTGCACGTGTGAGAGAAGGGGGAGCCCTCTTCTTCTTTTTTTTCTTTCCCCCAGATGGATGTCTCGGTATTCTTGATCTTTTTAACAAGGTTTAATGAGGGGTAGTGGCAGTTGCATGTCTGTATCTGTGGTTTTGGCAGGGGGATGTATCTCCATCTAACCTGGTAAATAATCTCAATCTGGAACAGGTGTTGTGCAATGTTGACGAAGATGATGAGGTGACGCGGATAAAACCTTCATACTTGACTTCTTATTGCTTGTCACAAAGCTTAAAAAGAAGTACCAGGTATTTATTGGAAATGAAGCCCACAGCTCAATTTCTATCCATCAGGTTGTACTGGGACAACAATAGTGCTGCTTGGAGGTCTTTATGTTAAAACGAATGCCTTAACCTTGCTGTAGCCCCATCTGATGCTATGATACACCTCTAATGTTGATCTGTAAATGACTCCTTTCTCTCCTTGATGTTATTCTTTTTCTGCTACTGGAGGAATGGACAAGTTCAATGGGATCGGTTCCTTTGGTTATCGTGTGGCGATGCTATGTCTCTACTCCATGATTGACATTTCCATCCAAGCTGGGCTCTGCTGATGGAGGTTTTTGTTGATGTTAAAGCGGTGCTTCGGCACAGGAAAATGTCTAGTTTTTGCAGAGCTTATACGGTATAGTATGAACTCCACACAGTATATGTCATACAGTAAGTATCCTGAGCTTCATGATCTAGAACACGAGTCTCAGATGATTGAAGATTGTCCCCTAGTTTATTAAAGAGCGACACTGCAGAGGTGTTACATTCTCTAACAAACCCCCAGGGTAATTCATCCCACCTTTCTTGCCCTCTGCCCTGCCTTGTTAAATTGTCCCCCTCGGCTGCAAAGGAATTAGAGGGATGTAGAGAGAGAAAGAGAGATGAGCAGGGCAAGAGGTGGCAGCTAATTACAAAGTCACCATGGTGAAAGATGGAGTCATCAGTGAATCCTGATGATGAACTTATCCTATTGACCCCTGAACCCCCCCCCCCCCCGACACACACACAATCACCACCAGGGGGTGGGGTATACTGTGCCTCGGCTTGGTTTGGCTGCCTAGGGGAGGGGGCACAGCTGGCTGAGTAGGGGGTCCTGAGTGCTCTCAATCCAAGTCCGTATGGGATGGGCACCCCTGTGGAGCGGTGCTGGACATGTCTTCAGAAGTTTGTCAGAGGGTCTTCTCTAATTGGCCTTTTTGTCCTTGGTCACCTGCTGTGGCCTCATCCCTAGATCTGCCTTTGACTGACCTCAGGTTTGGTCATCTAGACACACGCCTTGCACTTTAAGATTCTGGCAAAGGTCAGAGAGCAAAACACAAAAAGACAAGTTTCAAAATATTTGATATGATTTTGAATATATTTTAAAGTAAAATTAACATTAATTGTGTTTCAGTGCAGTCTTCTGAAGTCTTCGGTTGTCATTAATGAAGTAATATTGTTGCCCAATTCTATTGGCATCAGTATTGTGTGAATGTGAACAACTCTCCCCCAGAGGAATTAAAGCAAACAAAAAAAATCTGACTGAATTTCTTTGATTATTTTTTTCAGGCCAAATCATATTCCTTTTTTCTTTTTTTTTCTTTTTTTTGTAATTCAAAATTTTTATTGATTTTGAAAATGTTGGTACATGACTAATTAACATATCAAATAAGACATTTCACTGGTGATGCCACTAATAGAATAAAATGGCTATAAATTAAGAGAGCTCAGTACAAGAGGGGGTAAGCACTAGTCATAATCCAAAAGAAAAGGAAGCCACCCAGGCAAACAAAGACAGGAATCATATTTCAGGATTGTCAAGCAATGTAATCTGATTCCAAAAATGATCCTAGATTGATCCCTTATTATAGTTTCTATCAGTCATCCTCACCAGTATGGATTCAGGCCAAGTCATACAGTGCCTTGCAAAAGTATTCAACCCCCTTGACAGGCATTACTAATTTCTGGATTATATAAAAGATACTCACACATCTGTTCCTGAACTACTGTTCATAAACTCTAACAGCATGTTCCCAAAGCCAAAATAAGTTATGTTTTGCTGAATTTTTATTAATAAATTAAAAACTAAAATAGTGCTTGCATAAGTATTCAATCTCCACATATCAATACTTTGTAGAGTACCCTTTTGCTGCAGTAACAGCCATGATTCTCTTGGTAAGTATGAACAAGCTTTGCACATTCTTTTGGAGTAATTTTTGCCCATTCTTCTTGGCAGAAATTGTACAGCTCTTGCCGGTGGGTGTGATGGTGCCTCTGGACTGCAATGATTTTCAGTCTGTGCCACATATTTTCATTGGGGTTGAGGTCCAGACTTTGACTTGACCACTCCAAAACGTTCACTCTTTTGTTGGGAGCCATGCCATTGTTGCTTTGGCCTTGTGCTTAGGATCATTGTCCTGCTGGAAGGTGAACCTTCTCCCAAGCCTCGGTTTTATGGCAGACTGCAACAGGTTTTCTTCCAATATTCCCCTGTATTTAGCTCCATCCATTCTTCCCTCAATTTGAACAAGGTTCCCAGTGCCTGCAGATGAAAAGCAACCCCATAGCATTCATTATGCTACCGCCGCCATGCTTCGCTGTAGGGAGGGCGTTTTTTAGGGCATGAACAGTGTTAGATTTGCGCCACACATAAGCAGTTCAGATAATGGATGGATGGATGGATGGACGGATAATGCTTTGAGTTTTGGACAAAAAGCTCAACTTTCGTCTCACCTGACCACAAAACCTTTACCCACATCCTAACTGGGCCTCTCTCATGTTTGGTAGCAAACTCCAAGCACGCTTTTATATGCACAGTTTTGAGCAACAGCTTCTTTCTTGCCACCCTCCCATACAGGCCAGATTTATGGAGAGCCAGTGATATGGTTGGCTCATGCAAATTTACTCCAGTTTCAGCCACTGACCTCTGGAGCTCCTTCAAAGTGACTGCAGGATCATATGTGGTTTCCCTCACCAGCCCACGTCTAGCTCGGACCCTTGGCTTTGAGGGACAGCCTGTCCTATAAAGCATCTGGCTGGTGTGATACAGCTCCCACTTTCTGACAATGGATCCAACAGTGTTCCGTGGGACATCCAAACACTTGGATATTGTTTTGTATCCCTTTCTCGCCTTCTGCATTTTAATCACTTTGTCTCTTACTTCAGTATCATGCTCCTTTGTCTTCATTTTCTGATGGAGTTCACGCCCGGCTAATGAACTTTACACAGAGTACTTTTGATACCCATAAACGAGACCGTTACTTTAATATCCTACAGGTGCACACTAATTATGCCCAATTGTGTTTACCTGATTTTGTTTTAGGAATAATTTGTCATTTGTGTAAACTTGGATCTTTCAGAGCACAAGGTGTTGAATACTTATGCAAGCACTATAGTATAGTTTTTAATTTATTAATAAAAAGTCAGTGAAACAGAGCTCATTATGGCTTTGGGAACATACTGTTAGAGGTTATGGGTTCACAAAAAAATAATATTGTCCAGGAACAGATGTATGAGTATATTTTATAATCCAGAAATTAGTGATGACTGTCAAGGGCATTGAATACTTTTGCAAGGCACTGTATTCATATTCAGTGCATTATAACACTAAACATTATATTATAACGTTATAACACTAACCCTTATTATAACACTAAACAAAACAATGTTTCTGTTTTAAGTGAGCCTCATCACTTAACAGAAAAAGACAAAAAGACAAAACTAACAGTACCAGCTTTGGCCCTGTGGTGGCTTGGGGGGGGTTGTTCGGTTCAATTCAATTCAAAACTTTATTGCAGACTCAGAGTCCATAACAAAGACAAATAGGTAAAAGCCAAACCCTAGAAAATACAAAGAGTAAACACAATAAAATAACATAAATGGAACAAATCAGTGTCTTATAAGAAGGCAGCTTTACCAGTGGTCCCACTGCTGAGATTGGTAGCGCATGGCACTGAATCTTATATTAGTTAAACCCTTGATGATTACATTATCAAAGTCATTGAGCCAGCAAATAAATGTATACATGAGATTTCTTAGAAGAACCTGAAAGGTACTGACTGGTACAGCCACAAACATTTCACTTGCACTAAACCATCTGGGTCTTTTTAGTAGTATTCTCATAGCATCATTATAAGCTACTCAAACCCTCTGTAAGCTTGCTTTTTTGTAGTTTGACCACAGGTGTGCAGTATAAAGCAGTGTACAGTATGCTCTGAACAGAGACATACCAAACTTGCATGACAGAGTGTTTGCTTGTGCATACTTCATGTGGCATTGCCTATAAATATCATCCTCATCTGTCATTTGTTCAGTAATATAGTGCCCAAGATGTTTCACCTTATTACATACCCCAAGATTATTATCAGACAATTTAAAAATCAGGAAATTTTAGATGATTGACCTTTTTGGTTCTGCAGATCATGACAACACTCTTACTAGCATTGTATTTGATATCATGCTCCACACCATATACAGAACATATATCAAGGAGCTGCTGGAGACCAGCGCTACAGGGACTAAGAATGACAAGGTCATCTGCATACATAATATGGTTCACCAAGGTATTACCAATCATGCACCCAGTGTTACAGACTTTCAACTGCTTGGACAAACCATCAATATATAAACTGTAGAGAGCTGGAGACAGAATTCCCCCTTGTCTGAAACCATTGCGAAGCCCAAATGGGGCTGAAACATTATTACCCATTTTACTTGCATAGTCTGGTGGGCATACCAATAAGCCAGAATTCTCACAATGTATTTAGGCACCCCTCTTTGACTCAATTTAACAAACAACTTTCTGTGATTCTTCTTCTTCTTTCAGTTTGTCCCGTTTCCCTGGGGTCACCACAGCAGATTCGAAAGTTTCCACCGGTACACGATCAAAAGCTTTAGAAGCATCAATAAAACACATAAGAACCGATGAGTTTTGGCCTCTGTATTTGTTAATAATTTCCTTTAAGGCATACACAAGTCAGTGCCATGTTTAGCTTTGAAACCAAACTGGTTATCCATGGAGTTGATAAATTCATGCACTCTATGCAGCAGTATTCTTTCTAGGACTTTTGACAGTATGCTGGCTAGAGCCATAGGCCTGTAGTTCTCTAGGCTGCAAACTTTTCCAGCTTTGTCCTTAATGACTGGCACTAACAGTACAGACAACATTGAGTCTGGCAACAAGCCATGGACCATAAAGCCAGTAAAACAAATAGCAAGGACAGGAGCTATGCTCGGACTGGCATATTTAAGATGTTCAGCAGTAATATGATCTAAGCCACTTGCCTTGTTAACAGACAGCTTGTTTATAGCTCGGTACACTTCATGTGACATGATCACCATTGAATCATCACTGTCAATATTGCCCACCTTATACAGATCACTTTGGACACAGTTGAATAAGGTACTATAATGCTGTCGCCATAACTCAGCAATATTGTCTGTACTGGAGATACCATCTACAATGCATGGTAGAGATGTTTTATAGCTGTTGAGAGATCTCACTTCTTTACAAAAATTAGAGGGATTATTTCCTAGCAGCTTCTTAGCCATGGACTCTGCCCTCATGGCTTGCTCATTTTTACAGATGATGCGAATGGCGTACTCGTATCTTGCATTATTGAGCTTCTTGTGTTCAAGCTCAGGCCCTTGTCTAGGTCTGCCTGCCATAGCCCATGATTTAAAGGCTTCATGGGCTTCTTCATGATACCCAGCAACATACTTGTTCCAACCAGGCCTGATGTTATGTGTCTTTTTTTACACTTATAGTAGGGCTTACTACCTTCATACAGAGCACTAACAATATCATCATACATGCAGCAGAGATCTCTCTTATGCCTCATATCCTTACAATTAATGTCTCTGTACATAACTGCATCTCTAAGCAGATGTATATTACCTAAGGTTTCATCTGTACGGGCATGATAGGCTAAGATGTCCTCCTCTGTAAGAGTTTACCAGTCCAACCTTTCTGCATTATCACTATCCCCATTACTAGACAGCACAGGTAGATGTTCAACATTTATAGCCATAGCGAGAGGTATGTGATCAGTCGTTGCTGCCCCATACATAATACCCATACTCCCCAATGAGGCATTTGCATCAGCAGCGCAAATACAGTGGTCCAGCCATGACATAGTGTGCCAGGCCTCACTTATGCATGTATAACTATTTGTAGGTAACAAGACTTTGCTTGACAATATAAGATTATTATCTTGACAGAACTGAACCATGTGATTAGCAAATAACGAATTCCTGTCTGAGATATCAGCATTCAAATCCCCAATGACATACACACTGAAAGAAGAATTATCTTGTATAAAGGAACTGATGAATGCAAGCCTGTTTAAATATTTATCCTCATTCTGCTGGCATTCACTGGGTGTATACACGTTTAGGATAAAGAATTCCCTGTCATTGTGAGTAAACTGTATTGCAATGCACCAGCCAAAACCAAGCCGAACCACATTTATCAGTGAGTCGAGGTTCTTATTCCATATAATAGCCACACCCCCTGGTACCCTGCCTCTGACGCTGACTATTCCCACGCCAAGGTCAGTTGTAGACTCCCCAGCCCCATGAAAGTTCTCACTGAAGGAGTTTAGTTTTTCCAGCTCTTGCTTTGCTGAAAATATCTCTTGCATACATAGTATGTCACAGTTCTCCAAAAGGTTTTCAACAACTATGAGGCGAGCTTTATCCCCTGCGCTCTGGCCCAGACGCAGGCCACGACAGTTGTATGACAAACCCGAATGGTCATTTAGCAAGACTAGTGAGTAACCATATCACCACCAGGAGACATACTCACCCCCCCCCCCCGCCGCAGAAAAAGCAGTGTTTGACCCGATGACCCCACCCCTGCGCGGCTCATAATAGGTTCGTCTGGGCATTGTGAAAATATGCACTTTTACATCATTTTAGAACATTATTGTAACCGGTTATTTTCTTGCCCGGTGCGGGATTCGATACGGGTGTACTGCACCACAAGGCGACGTCACTAACCGCTCGGCTAAAGGGTCAGACCCGTTAGCTAGGGGCTAACGTGTCTTATTAGTAGTTTACATTATCATTAAAATATTCATAAAAACACAACGCAGGTTGCTGTTTTTCACAGTGCACTCAAACATTAGCACGAAGAAAAGCGAAATAATTATGCTAACCGATTTAAGTAGGCGCTATGTCCTGAGGTAGTCCGTCAACATTAGTGTGAGTGATCGCACTGTGCGCCATTCAAAATAACATTGGTAAAATAAGACTTACAGTGAATGAATTTGAACAGCAATTTTCTCACCCTCCCATGGCTATTTGACGATGTAACAGCGTTTGGCTGCTTACCAGAGTTTGTGTTCGGCTGGAGGTCTGTTGACGGCTCACTTTCCCAGTAGTCACTATAGTCAGTTGAGTACTGTAGCGAGTCGATTTCTCTCACTCGCGTTCGTGTCGCATAATTATTCTTTTCTGACAGTTAACATTTTTTCAGGCTATCTTTTTGAGCCCATCATCTGTGACAGACGTTCATCACTGGCTGTTTGACAGTTTCTCCCTGGTTCATTTCTACAGTAAAGACGTCGGGAGACGCTAAGAGCTCGTTTTCACTCGTCATGAATTTATTTTCTCTGTGGTAGCTTCCAGAAAGGTTAAACTGGAGGTTAAACTGCACTAATGCGACATGTTCAGTGCTAACGGAACCCGAAAGACTCACTACTAAAAACACTCGCTAGCCTAGCAACATTATGGCTACTACAAACAACCCATAATGCAACACTGTAAAATACCGTAGCTTCTCTGATATTCTCTCCGTGGACAAACCCACTTTTTTATAAACCGACGTTTTAGAAAAAAATAAAGAATATTCGGGCCAGTACGGTATCCCTTCTCTCCGCAGTGGCCGAGAACTAACCCACAGCAGTTTCTTCCATTCGCCATCTTGTCCGGAAAGGGCCAGTGCAGTGTGGGTGAAGGTTTTTGTTCCAACCAAGCAGTTACGGAGTCTTTGCTGCTGAGGAACTTGATTAGGAGACACAGGTGTGTAATGCTTGATCGGAACAAAAACCAGCGCCCGTACCGGCCCTTCCTGGGTAAGATCGCCCACCCCTGGTTTAGGCTCTGCGCTATAACGCTTGGGCGCCGCGCCTTGATAACACGTCTTATAAGGAAAACCCTGCACTGATCTCATACATGGCCTCTCTGGAATCCAACTGATTTGTAACCCCTGGGTACAAATCAGAGAAGCAGCACCGAGAATAAACGAGGATTCATAAAACTCGCATGCTTTTAGATAAAAACTGCAGTAATAACAGATATGACCAACCGCATCCTATGTCTGTTAAATCATTCAAACACGTCATATTTATCACACGCGCGCGCGCGCGCGCACACACACACACACGGGTATGTTTGAAAGGGGATGATGCTATAGCATGCTCTTACCTTCCTTAAAATCCTCTAGTCTGTTTTTGGACTTCAGCTTTTTTCTTTCAGCAGTTAACCACAGATGAACTAAGTGGAGCAACTTTGGGATCTTTTGTCGTTACACTGGCCATTATGAAAGCCATGGCCCTTCATAAACTTTGTAAGAACCAGTCGCTGCATATGAACAGTCACTGCATACTAGTGTTCTTGCCTTGGTACGTTTAAATATGTTTAGAAGAAGGTATAAGCATCGACGTCCTTACTTTTCATTAGGTGTCACGTTCAGAAGCAGTGGTTGGCTTTGCAAATGCAAAGCTTGTTTACAACAAAGTTTTATCATTTACACTTAACAGATAAATATAACCATCAGATGGAAGGCCCCTTTTCAAATCATTGTTCCAGTAAAATGGCAGCAAGGAGGACAAGGGGTCCTATAATGGTAAACCACATCATTAACTGCCATATCTAGTCACAAGGCCCGATCAAATGACTGCAAGCTGGCTGTTTTCGCCCCTTCGTAACTTAACACTTTCCTCTAACAAACGGAACACTGTCCCAAAGGCATTTGCTAGACAAGGGTATTCACTTTAGCTGTTGGTACAAAACAATTTCTTGACAATTTTAAAAAATTTCCCCGCAAAGTCAAGAGATCAGAAGACAAGGATGAGTAGCATTTCATCTGATTTTATTGGCACAGGATGACCCTGATGAGATCAGATAACAAAACCACCACAACTTCCAAGCAACACACAACAAAACAGGACAGCCAGTTGTGAGGGGAAAAATTAAAACACGGTTGAGATGAAAAGTGTTGAACGATAGAACACCCGTAAACTGTTAGCTAAGTCTGGTTCAAAGATGATTATATCTGGTACCGGAGATGAAGTCCTTAGTGCTACATAATAACTATAACTGAAGATCCTTCCATCGAAAAGGTTTTAGCCTCGGGTGTGGCTTCAAACCTTTCTGTTAAGCGGATTCACATTTTTAGCCAGGCATCAGTCAAGCATAGGAATGGAAATTCTGCCAACCATTAAGACCAGTTGTGTTATTTTGTGTATGTAATTGCTGTTATTTTATTGATTGCTGTTCCCTCAAATTGCACGTGGCTATTTTCTCCAGTATGGTTTGTTGATGGTCAAAATTTCTGATAATGATACCACATTTAACCATTCTCAACTCCATGCAATATTTAAGAGGCAGGGCTGGGATCAGCTTCAAAATCCACTGCCAGTAGCTCTCCAAGTTATGGCTGTTAATGGAGGTGGTTATAAAATACAGTCAGCAGCAGTAAGGCTTTCTGAAGCATGGCTCATTTACATGTTGTGTCACAAAAGGATCCCTGGCCCTTGGTGCTCTCTTTTTCTCTCTTTCTCTGCTGCTCTCCCGGGTCCCCGTAGGTGCATAGGGGTTGAAATGACACACAGTGGCTGACTGTCCCCCCTGGGGTGGGGGGCGGTGTTCTGGCCTTGGCTGGCTGGATCTGTGTGGCAGCTGGTGAGCCCGCTGCCCTCGCTCTGGCCTGCAGCATCAACAGCGGTGGTGGGCCTGATCGGAGCCTCACTCTGATCTCTGACTCTGGGGCTGACACTCACTGCTGCCCACACGACTGGTGGTGACAAAGTGAGCGAGTGAGAGGAACGGGAAGAGGGAGAGGGGGGGGGGAGAGAGAGAGAGAGAGAGAGAGAGAGAGAGAGAGAGAGAGAGAGAGAGAGAGAGAGAGAGAGAGAGAGAGAGAGAGAGAGAGAGAGAGAGAGAGAGAGAGAGAGAGAGAGAGAGAGAGAGAGAGAGAGAGAGAGAGAGAGAGAGAGAGAGAGAGAGAGAGAGAGAGAGAGAGAGAGAGAGAGAGAGAGAGAGAGAGAGAGGAGAGAGAGAGAGAGAGAGGGGAATGCAAAACTGTAGGGAAACTGAAATCTCCGGTTAACTGGGTGTTTGGTTTATGTGTTTGGAACACTTAAAATTATGGGAGGGGTGAGAGATCACCTCCTTGTTCTGAAGGAGAGATGGAGGAGAGAGAAGAAGAAAGAAGAGGCTAGCTTTATGAGGACTGGGAGGTGTGCAGTAAACAGTGACTGTGGTCATTATAGTTGAACAAGCGACTTGATTAGTTTGGACAGCTTGTAGTTGTGACAAAAATGTAACTAAGAAAATGCATTGATAATGTTGTGCTGTCAAACAAGTAACTCCCTTACAAGGCTCATTTGTACTGTTAACACTATTGTTTTCTTCTATTTTCAAGACTCAGGTAAAGGAGAACCCCCAAACACACACACACAAAAAAACATTGCTGCAGGTATTTACAAACCCGTTGCAATTTATAAATAGAACGCCCTTTTTCTTTAGCTAGCAGCCAATGCTTTTCCCTTCACTGCTACCCGTACAGTATCCCCAGTAGTGTGAAAACAGCCAATGAACACAAAAAAAACAAAAACAAAAAATGTATCGTTCCACAAAATCCAAAAACGTAAGACCTAACACCAAAGCAACAGTTTGATACCTATGGTGTTAGGGTGAATGGGAGGTTAAGAGGTTAGCGGGATAGACACCCACACCCTCTTTCCCCTCACCCTCCATTACCAGTCCCAATCCCTTGTGAAGCCAAATGCCAATGGCGCTGCCCCTTGCCTAGGACAGAAACTGACAAAATCACAAGTAAAAACTTTTTCAAAATGTAGAAATAAAGAGAAAAAAGGAGAAGAGCAGGACTGCAGTTCTCTCTTCTCCACTTAAATAACTGTTCAAGCACCTGGTGTGTAAAACTGGTTAAAAAATAAAGAGAAAAAAAAAGTAGATTAAAAACAGGCAGGGTAGCTCATATTTTCAAATAAAAAAGGAAAAAAGAAAGGATTGTCTTTTGTGTTACCATAGACAACACAGAAAGGCAGGAACTAAAGCAAACAGGACATCTCAGACAGTAGAGTATATTCAGAGCCCTGAGACTGTGAAAACACCTGAACCATCACGTCACTGCTGTTCTGTAGGACTGAACTTGCTCAGGTCTGGCCCCAGGTGACAAGGGGAGCTTGGTTCGGATTGGGTTGGCTCGGGTAGGGTTCAGGTCTTCAGTGGTGTCCGCTGGGGTAAACTCGGTTTCTGAGGACGACCACAGGGGGCAGGTGGTGCCGAATGCCAGGGTGGTGCTGGACGTGGTCGAACCACCGTGTCACATTCGCGTACTTCTCCTTTTCTTGGATGGCCAGGTCCACCTGGGTGAGAGGAAAGAGGAGAGAAGGGATTTGTCTGTGGCAAAACCACTTCAGGTTAAGCCTATGATGACAACCTATTTTGGATTAGCCTATTTGAATAAGCAGCTGCTTGTTTTTTTCTTCTTCCATCAACTGCAACCTTTTTCATGACATGTATTGTTTTCCAAAACGTCTGTGCAATTTGCAAAATGGGAATCCTGATGTTCTAATTTTTGTTATGGTGCATGTATTAATAAAGCCTTTCTGGTAAACAACAACAAAAACATTACTTTCACTGGCACTTTAAAATGGGTTACAAACTTGCCTCCATTGGTTCATAGCAGATTTCTAAGCTTATTGGTTGTCAGTTAATAACGGTTATGATTGACTATCCACCCATCCATTATCTGAACCGCTTATCCTGCTCTCAGGGTTGCGGGGATGCTGGAGCCTATCCCAGCAGTTATTGGGCGGCAGGCAGGGAGACACCCTGGACAAGCCACCCCCACCCCCACACACACACGCACGCACGCACATTCACACTTAGGGACAATTTAGTATGGCCGATTCACCTGACCTACATGTCTTTGGACTGTGGGAGGAAACCGGAGCACCAGGAAGAAACCCACACAGACACGGGGAGCACATGCAAACTCCCCACAGAGGATGACTCAGGACGACCCCCAAGGTTGGACTACCTCGGGGCTCGAACCCAGGACCTTCTTGCTCTAAGGCGACCACGCTAACCACTGTGCCACCATGCCGCCAGGTTATGATTGACTATTGCTTCAAAAATATTTTGTTAAACTTTTTTAAAATGGTTCAAAATTAAATTTGAATGTAAATTCGGAACATGTTAGACAATACAACTGAAAAAACTCTACATGATTATATTTTGTCACTGAGAGTCAGTACACACAACCAGAGAGTGTGAGATAATATAATATTTCATTTTATGTCCCTGGTATACAGCGAGCACAAGAGGGACCGCAATGTACCAATTTGTCCCATGAAAGTCCTATGAGAAATTCCTAACTGGGGTATGATTTTAAATTATTTCTAAGTGGAAAAAAAGAATCTGGAATTTCCCACCAAGAACAAAATCCCCCCTTAAACCACTCTTTGCGTCAACGGGGTTTAATGTGCTGTAAATTGAACATCAGGACAGGCTGTGGTTAAGGGCTGGGCTTGCTGACCCCATGTCCCTGGGGTTAAAACCACACTGATAGCAAACCGAAGTGACTCCATTCTGCCTGGTGGCGGGTGGTAACCGTCCATCTCCGCCACAACCACTGACATCTCCCAACATGTGATCACTCCCTTCATCAACCGACCCCCCTCCCTATCTTCACTTGTTTCTGATCCAACTTCTTTCTTCGCATAGAAGGCAGAACAAACTTCCTTGTCCCTGGTTTGGGGCTACAGACATCACTTTGTGCTACACCATTTGATTTTCTTTTGAGGAGGAGTGGGTATGTGTTTGTTACCCATGTTTATTGCTATGTTTTTTTCTCTGTGCCTTTTGGCCATATGACTGGTCTAATTGTGCATTCTGCCTCTGTGATAAATCGCCTATTAAAGTTGCGGTTTGTTTGAAGTGGGCCCAGATGGGGATTGGTAAGTGGAGGATAGATTGATAAGAGACCTTGGTAGATAATGGCAAACACAGTGCTGACATTGTGATGAGCTTTACCCCATTATGCCATCATTCTAAATGATAGAAAATCACAAGGAAAAATATCAACCTTTTTACTAGCTGTGTTTATCGGTTTTTACAAATTGTTTTTTTTTGTTTTTTTTTACAAGCAGTCGTGCTTGTAAAGGTTCTGTAATGGTCTTCATTGAAATTATTGTGCGGATTCCCATTATCAACACCTATACACCTTTCATGAGGTTGAGAAATCTTGCAAAATGTGCCACAGTAGTTTACAAAGGTACGAGAAAAGGTAACTTACAATGAGTGGATGAATCCCATAGTACATGAGAATATCTGCTAGTGTGAACTGGTTGCCTGCCAGGTAGACCTTGTCCTGAAGGTAAAGGTTAAGCTCCTGTAGGAAACAATAAGGAATCAATGTTTAAGACACACTTCATAAAAAATTAAAATGTTGTGCAGATTATCTCAATTGCTGCAAATACCATTGAAAAGACTTGCACAACTTTTTTTGGTTGAATATTGGAGTGCAAATTTGTCCCTAGAGGTACCTATAGGATACTGAAACCTTTCTTTGTTGAATCGAGCTGAAATAAAGAGTATTGGTGAAAAATATGCGTAGCCCAAAGCTGCTGCTAATTATGATAGCATTGGGAAAAAAGTTATATATTTAGAGAAACGAACAAGGCAATGGAGGACTTTTAACCAAGATAAAGCACTTGTCATCTTATAAAATAAAGCAATAGTAAAAATACCTTATCTGATGCGAGGGTCTAAGGACAGGGTGTTGTGTTGCTGTAAAGCCCCCTGAGGCAAATTTGTAATTTGTGATAATAGGCTATACAAATAAAATTGACTTGACTTGACTTGATGGGGGGAAATCAATTATATTCAAGATAAGGACAAAAATAAATCAGGTGAATCAGTGGAAAATGGCTCCTATATAAAGCACTTACGTTGTCCCCTAACACAGAATCAATTTTGTGTTAATATTGGGTCTTTTGTGGTTTTCTTTTGTGATTAGGAAGCCATTTTTACTAGATCTGCAACAGGATTTCACTTTTCAAATGTTCATAAGTAAGGCCTAATGGTAGGGGCCAGCAGGCTCAAAGAAGGCATGATGAGGAGACCGTTAACCAATATATAGTATGTGAAGGTTGAGTGAGGGACACACAAGTTCAACTCGAGATGCTAGCTTGCGTATGTGTACGTATGCCTATTTTTGTTGTGTTATGTGAACAGAAATAATATTTGACCTGAGGGGGTATTGTATCTCTCCCCATGACTGGCCTATTAGCACAGATGTCAGATAAAACGGGCTATTTGTTTCCCACACTAAAAAATGACAAGAACACTCGCCTGCGAATCTAATGAAGCCTTCCTAAAGTTAAGCAGCATGATGTGTGTTCTGTGCTACTTCTATGTGGTCTGTGTGTGTGTGTGTGTGTGTGTGTGTGTGTGTGTGTGTGTGTGTGTGTGTGTGTGTGTGTAGCCGTGTGTGGACGTGCTGGTCCCAAGGGAAGGGACCATCTTTAACACTTGTACATTGTGCGATTGGCACACTCCTCACAGAGCATCTTGGGGGCAAATGGAGTTATTGTGCGGCAAGAGTGGGTGATGCCAAGTAAGGCATGAAGACAGCAGACTTCCCTTCCACACTCAGATCCTTGACTTGCTTAGCCTACAGCCATGAAGTTGAAGCCCAGTTGAGCAGGAGAGAAGAGGCAAGGCGGCTCCATTGCCACCCCCACCCAGCACATGGATTTGCAAACTCAGGTTCCTCTTCTCTGTCTGCCACTGTGTGCCTTCCACACAGGAAAATTTATAGAGAACATTTAAGCTGTATAATAAAAGGAAAATAAAAAAGATGCTAAGATTTTTGCTGGGAGTGACAAAGATGGACAGGATTAGGAATGAGTATATTAGTGGGGCAGCACAGATTGGACGGTTTGGAGACAAAGCAAGAGACGTGAGATTGAGATGGTTTGGACATGTGCAGAGGAGAGATGCTGGGTATATTGGGAAAAGGATGCTGAAGATGGAGCTGCCAGGCAAGAGGAAAAGAGGAAGGCCAAAGAGGAGGTTTATGGATGTGGTGAGAGAGGACATGCAGGGGGGTTGGCGCGATAGAGGACGATGCAGAGGACAGGAAGAGATGGAAATGGATGATCCACTGTGGCGACCCCTAATGGGAGCAGCCAAAAGAAAAAGAAGTAGATACAAGTTATATAGATGGGATTTGTTAAATTTGCATGCCAACAGTTGTTTGTGCCCCACTTCTCTGATGCTTTTCTTTTCCACAGCGTATTAAGAGGACCGCATTTGGATTGGGATCCCACGGGACCCAGCGCAAATCTCGCGGGAGCAAGCGGTTTTAACTTTGCTGCAGGCAGTCAAAAAATTAGCTGCGGGTCCCGGGATTTAGCTAGCGCTAACCAGAAAGATGGTGTCAACAAACGAAGTTGAAAAGAAGATCAAAGCGGGCCATTACAATACAAAATCAAAGCAAGACAAGTCTGACATTCATAAAAATTTCTCAGTTGTTAATGACAAAGACGGAAACAAACTCGACTTTGTTTTGGCAAATGTCCAAAAGTGTGAATCTACAATGGGCCCAAACCTGGCACCTCTGGGTCGAGGTGAGACACCTGCTCCATTCTCCCCAATCAAAGTAAGCTCTCCTTCAAAGATAAAGCACTTTTTCCTGCACATATTAAACAAGATACTATGGAGAAATGTGTCGCGCTTTGCTGTAGAGACATTTGGCCGTATGACTTCCGTCACCGGGAAAGGCGACGTAGCCGCTAAATATGGCAAATTTGATGTAAAAGATGTAATTATGCACCATCAGGAATCAGGAACAATTTATTGTCATTTCTTTCATTACATGCGTACACAAAAGAAACGAAATTCTGTTTCCCCCAGCCCACAGCAGTGTGACACAAAAGACAAAAACACACATCCCAAATTTCCCAAAAAACGACACCACCAAAAACATAAAAAGAGAACAAAGCAGCAAAAAAAAGAAAAAAGTTAACAACACAGTCCACTCAGTGCAACATAGTCCAAAAAAATTCCACTGTCCAGAGAACGAACGCCAGCTAGGATGACTATCAGAACCGCCGGTCAGCACGGGCTAGCAGTTAGCTTAGCCTGCCCCGCATCCACGTCCTGTCAGATTGCCCTTGGTGTTTCCTCCTCGGGTGCAATTACTAGAAGTTATTTCCTACGTTATTACTGACAGGTATACATCTCTTTATTAATACTACACAGTAAGGGGTGCCCGGGTAGTGTGGTGGTCTATTTCATTGCCTACCAACACGGGGATCGCCGGTTTGTGTCCCCCTGTTGCCTCCGGCTTGGTCGGGCATCCCTACAGACACAACTGGTCATGTCTGCGGGTGGGTATGTGTCCTGGTCCCTGCACTAGTGCCTCCTCTGGCCGTTCGGGGCGCCTGTTGGGGCAGGGGACTGGGGGGAATAGTGTGATCCTCCCATGCATTACGTCCCCCTGGCGAAACTCCTCACCGTCAGGTGAAAAGAAGCGGCTGGCGACTCCACATGTATCGGAGGAGGCATGTGGTAGTCTGCAGCCCTCCCAGGATCGGCACAGGGGGTGTAGCAGAGACCAGGATGGCTTGGCAGAGTAGGGTAATTGGCCAAGTACAATTGGGGACACAAAAAAAAGGAGGGGGGACAACTACACAGTAAAATAACAAGTTTTCCCTGCGGGATGGGAGAAATTAATGGAATTTTATTGTGTGGATTTGACTGGTTAGAATGTTTGTGGGTACGGGCGGCAGTGGACACACACATTGCAGGAGTGGATGGTAATGATCAGAAATCCAGCGGGAGCGGGATTGAGAAAACAGTCCCGTGAAGAGCTCTACAGTTTATGTTTACCATGACCATTGCAACTCTACTTCTCTGCAAATAGGCCAAGATTGCTGCTGAACAATTAACTTATTCAACAAGAAACCCTTAGCTACTGCTTAAAAGTTTTAAATAACACTCCTGGAATGTCCTTCAAAAGTTCTTTGGGTGAATTTGGTGAAAAAGTCAGCATCAGTGTTGTTATGTAAGCGTTATGGTGTTTCAAACAGGGCACAATGTGAGACTTTCCGTGTGTCCCAAATGCATACTACATAGTAATTCTACCTTTTTAGTATGAAGTGTGCACACAGTGAAGTATACTTCTAAGGCCCAATATGCATACTAAATCTGCTCGATTTCTGAGTGTGCTGTTGGTGGACACTATTTTTTGGTTGTATACCAAGTTTGTAGCCTTGATTGTTGATATGTGCGGCAAACTTGGTGCAGCTTAAGTAGCATGTCACAATTTCTTTTGTTTATATCTATGATTTCAACATGGACTTGTTTTTCACAATGTAGCATTATTAGGAAAAAAAAAAGGGTGCGCCCCTGGACGCATCAATAGTGAGTTTTGTGTGTCCTTTCAGATTTTAATGTGTCAGAGACGCAGGACGCCTACTTTTTTACATCACTGCTGGATCTCAGCCCGAAAGAGTACCTTTGAAATGAGGTAGGACAGGAGGTTTGCAGCAGCAATGTGTGGCTGACAAATCTACAGACATTGCTTAGATCAAACCCCCTAAGGAAGGGGTCCCCAACCTTTTTTGCACAGCGGACCGGTTTAATATTGACAATATCCTTGCAGACTGGCTAGTGGGGTGGGGGATGGGGTGTTAATCACGTCTGGAATATAGGTTAGGTTTTTATGCCAATAGCATCATAACATTTAAGTAACTTTTAGATATTAAACATACAGCATATATTTTCTTCACATGAACATATTAAAAACATTGCAACTCACCAATATCACTGAATCAGTTGGAGCCCTAGGCTTGTTTCCCTGCGACAAGACGGTCAATACATACGAGTCATCGGTCGCAATAAAGCCATATTTTAGGTATGACTCATCGTATTTCCTTTTGAAGGAAGCTTTCCTTTTTTTTCCAGACTCAGCCTCTGCTGTCTCGGCGTTATCATCATCGTTAGACCTTTTATTTCCCAAGCGACTTTTGTTCTTTACTAATGGTAGCTAGTTATGTGCAACATGCACACTGGGTAGGGAAGTGGATGATGAATAACTGATAACCTCGCATGCGCTGCATTACTAAAGTTCAACATCAGTATCCTCATCCTGTTGTGAGCATGACAGGGAATGGTGAGGAAATGTGTAGCACAGACAGACCGTGCCAAGTTCAATGTAATTACTGCAGAAATAGCCCATAACGATATACGTTCATTATTCAGGTTTATTTATTTAATTTTTTGCCGAATCATAGCGTTTCCTCGCGGCCCGGTAGCAAATGCTTTGCGGCCCAGTGCTGGTCTGTTGCCCGGTGGTTGGGGGACGGCTGCCCTAAGGAATGCTTCCCGCACCCTACTAAAATCCATAGCATGAAGAATTCAGGCTGTTCTGAAGGCAAAAGTGGCTCCTACCTAATACTAGATGGGTGTACCTAATAAAGAGGCCACTGAGTGTACACAGAACTCAAGCGCTCATCTTTAGCCTGTCTCCACCTGCTAACATTTTTGAAAAGGCAAAAAAAGTGAGAATTCTAGGTGAAGACAACAGTGATGGTGGTGTGAGGAAGGTGCTAGTGGTTTAGTAGAACAACACGCCCCGGTGTCTCACATGTCTATCCAGAGTTAAGTTGGCTAATGTCGGCGTGTTGCCTTTCTACTCACTTCATATCTTATTGGTCTAATGCGCTGGAACCCATGTGCCGCCCACATCACAAGGGTCTTGTTGTCTTTGATGCCCCCATTATAAACGCACCCAACAGCACAGTGATACAGTGTTTGCACTGCTGCCTCACAGCAAGAAGGTCCTGGGTTCGATTAACGCCTGGGGCGATGTTGGCACTGAGGGAGTTGCGTGTTCTCCTCAGGCCTGTCGGTGTGCAGTGGCTGTCTGCATGTACTCTCGATGTTCTCCTCGTACTCAGGTGGGTTATCTCTTGACTAGGGGCTTTCATGTGTGGTGTTTGCATGTTCTCATGTGGGTTTCCTCCAACATACAAAAGAACTCCAATAAACACATGCAGAACCCTCTCCTGTCCTGTTCTGTCCCTGACCACGACATGGATGTCCACCTGGAATTGGTCCCCGGGCACCAAAGGAAAGGGCTGCCCACTGCTCCTGGCTGCCCCTGGAGGAAGGACAGCAGGATGGGAAAATGAAGAAGTAACATTTCGTCAGCCAACACTCCCTGCATACATGTGTGTGAAGCTGTAATACGAATAAAGTCTCTTCTTTCGATTTACTTAATAAGCAATCTGGAGGTTGAATGTCATGTGCATTTGCGTAATGCACCCCCCCAAAAGTAAGAAAAAAATAAAATTTCTCCCTCAAAGCAACTGTGTGATGCATCTTATTTTTGTTGAAATGATAAGGATAGTCAGCTCTACCATCCTAAGTCCATGCCAACATGTTGTCAGCTCAAAAAAATGCAAAAAGGTGCACTATCCCTTTAAAGGAATCGCAAATCACCTTTCCTTTACAAATGTGTAAATTTTCATTAAAAAAAATCATTACTTTTCCAACTTATTCATAAACACTGGCTTAGTTCGGAACCTGGTTTCTTCAGCTGCAGATTCAAAGTACAAGTTCTTTAAAGTTCTCACGTTACACGAGTGGCAATACGTTCACTTCAGAGCACATCACAAAATGAAAGGCTATGAATTTCTTATTTTGGGGCCTCAGATGGAAAAAGTTTCAGGACTCCCGCTGTCGACAGTTTCTATCCCTGGCTAAATTAATGGGTGATGACTGATTGCTTGAAAGAGCACAGTTAAGGACACTGCTACACCAGCAGGACAGGGGGCCAACAGGCACCAGAGTTGTGCTGCTTAAGGCGACTTCCTCCTGTAAGTGGCACCATTAAAATATTTAAAAGGCCTGTCCAGATAACATGCTGCTGAACAGTGTGACTCCTCAGCCGTGCCACAACACCGCGTCACAATGAGATGGGCACACACGAGCAAACACAAGCGTGTGCACGCACACACACATGCACGCACGCACACGCGCGCACACACACACACACACACACACACACACACACACACACACACACACACACACACACACACACACACTTACTTCATGCTGACAAGACAGTGCCAAGAGGCACCTTGTGTCCAGCAGAACAGAGGCTGGCGATCTATTTCACACTGACTGGCGGCAGGCACATTAAAGCCTTTTACTGCAGTGCATGTGTGAGGCCATGTCACTGAAGGGCCATACATCAGTCTGTATTCCTGTCCCCTGTGCCTTAACGAGACACACACTGTCAGTATGGCCTAGCTGGTGGGAAGGAAGGGGTAGTGAGAAAGAAAGAAAGAGATGCTTTGGCGCCTCTCGAAGGCAGGAGGCTATTTTGTTGTTCCTTGTGAAGCACAGCTGAGTCTGTACATAAGATGACAAATTCAACAGACATTCGGATACTGCCTGGCACACTGTCCTTTCCACCGCTACCATCTATTTGCATTGACTGCATGAAGTAGCATATATGTAGGATATTAATATGATCAAAATATTCCAACATCCCACTTAAAACTTGCTGTGAGTTTGACAGAAACTATTATGAGAATATTTAATCAGCTTTAACTTGGTGTTGTTAATAATAATGATTTACCATAGGCAATTTTTGGAAAATGTATCAAAGAAAAAAGGCTGGATTATTAATGTCCATCTGATTAGGCATTCCACAACAAATTAAAAAAAGAAAATACTCAATGGCAAAAATAGTTCACTGATTTAAAAAAAGAAGTTATATTTGATGAGAGGGATTTAGTGGATAATGGGCTTTTAGTGATGGTTTAAAAATATCTGAAATCATTGGATTATGGTACTAGTTCAAGAGACGTCTTTGCAGGGACTTCTTAGTGAAATTTAACAAGTCACAAGCTGTCATGTGTGACACAGATGTAATACCTATATCTTTTCTATTATTTTCTTTACTGTATTTTTCTATAAACTAAAGTTTATATTTATTTCATAGATATACAGGTGGTGATTTAGTTGTTTTGTTAAAAAAAAAAAATCAAATTTCCACCACAACTTTCAGAGCATGAGATTTCATACCCTTAGCATTTGATGTTAATATATATTGTCATGGCTGCATATGACAACAGCAATAATGTGACATCAAATGGCACCACTAAGCTGTATAACATGCTTTAAGTGTCCAAATGTTTTAAGTGTTAAGTTCAGGTTTGAAGTTGTGAAAAAACAGAGAGGATATGACATGATTTGGATATCATCCTCTCATTTTCTACCTTAAGAATAGTCTTGATGTCTTCCTTGGCACACCCATCCAGCTTGGTGACCCTGTACTCCAACCATTGCTGTACCACAGCCCTTTTCTCTGCCGAATCTCCCAGCAACTCTGGACGCTTGGCCTCTTTCAACAGCTGACAGGAGATAGTCACTAAGCCCACCAATGGAGGACCATTATTACTCTGTAGCACAGGTAACTAGAGAAAGAGGAAGAGCAAGGATGGATAGGCAGTAAAAAGGACAGAGGGTGGATGCTAAGTAAGTTAATGGTTAGCCTCAGCGTTGTAGATTTCGTCAAATTTCAATGGTATTTAAAGCTACAATCCTGAAGATGGTTATTTTTGGTTTAAATTACCGACATCTATCATGATACTGATGATTGCACTTGTGTTAGACCACACTGAATCTGACAGATCAAATGAAAGAGTCAGCAGTTTTGTTGAGTCAACACCTTCCCTACCCCACACAAATATCACATGGTTGAACCCAGACTTCAGCTAAGCTATAGTATCTACTGGTAAAATTCCTCTATTAGCTACGACTGCCATATCTGCTCATTATCCACAACAACTTTGGTGCCTCTTTGAAATTGTCTTGTCTGCCTTTTTTCCTACATTTGGTTGCTATGGTAAAGCTACATGCCATATCATGTGTCCTGATAAAGTCCTACCAGATTGCAATCAGTGAGTAAGCATGATACTGAAATTTTAATGAGATCTAACAACCAACAATTTTTCCAGTTATTTCAGCCAATAACAGCACAGATACCAATATTTTTCATTTCATAGCAATATCTAAAAAAAAGCTTCCCTATAAAACGCTGACCATCACACTATAACCTCAAGTGAAAATACTATTTTGTAAATAGCAAAAAGGCCTACATTTCTTTGAAGGCTGCCGTGTGACCTGTATTTCCATCAATGCCTGTCATCACCATTGGCACACAATCAATGTGTCTAAATATTGGTGCAACATATTGGCCATAATTTTGTTATTTGTGCTAATACAGATGACACATTTTTAAGCAATTATTGGCAAATATCAATAAATTGACCCATATATTATGCACCCTTAGCAAACTATAAAATGAGCAACTACAAAAGCATTCCAAGATTTGGATATTTGTGGATTAGCCATTGTCTGAAATATGCAAGCATTAGAAGGTATCAAAAAAGACATTTGTTTTACCTAAATCTTCAGGACTGCAGCTTTCAGATGAGACATGGTTTCAATTTCAAGCAAATTATTAAGAACTACATTTAAAACAGTTATTTATTCATAAAAACACATCGCCAAGACACCCTATTTATCAGTTTTATTTAGTAAAAATTATCTCCAGGGTGGCGTGTCTCATTTGCATCTTTTAGGCTCGCTATTAGAGTTACTATATGTACCACGACTTTTTCTTTTTTGATGATTCTCTTTTCCTTATAGCATTTCATTATCGTTCTTTATTAGTTGCTTTTTATATATCCTTCTGTGCAGCACTGGTCAAACTGTTTTTATAAGTTCTCCACAGGGTAATTTTCATTATCGTCCTTATCCATCCATTCATCCACCCACCCACCCATCATCCAAGCCGCTTATCCTAAGTATGGTCCATTTAGTTTTAAGTCTATAGGAATGTGCCTCTTGCTGAAGATGTCCGACTGCAAAAAATAAATGTAATCGGGTTGTATTTCATGTCTAGTTGGGGCTCATTTGGTTAGTTTATCCCACGTTACTTCAGTCTCATATTACTTCTGCAGACGGACATGCGCAGAACAATCCACATGCACAGACGGCATGGGGCTATTTCTACGGCGCTGCCTTGTGGAAACAACATAGCTGATATTAAATGCTACTGAAGATATTTAAATTCTACGCCAAAAGCCTACCTTAAGCCTCTTTATGAATAAGGACCGCTATCGATAACGTAAGGCATACCACAATAACATATGGCTAGTCACCTACCCTATACACTGGTTATCGTTTGTAAGCTACAGAAGCTAGCTGTGAATATTTTATCTGCTTTCTTATCGAATATTTTTATTCCGTCATAACCGTATGTCTAAATTCACGACGATATTTGGCAATATCACCTTTCTGTCCCCTTGAGTGCTGTACTTGTTAGGCTTTTTCAAACCTAAGTACTTCTCCAGCGACGACAGCTCCCTCAGCGCCATGTTTGAGACTGACGCGATCGCCTGCGTGTGATGTGATTGGATGTAGGACTGTAAGTTCCACCCATTAGATTCTGATTGACTCTAAATTTAGCCAATGGAAACACAGCAGTACACTGGCATGTTTCTTCTTTCTATCACTAGATTGCGTCACTGAATGAAGTATAATAATGTAATAAAAAGAATGAGGAATAGAGTCACATGTAATGTTTATAGTAATGATAATAAACAACAATAATAATGTAAACAAATCAACGTACTATCATAGATTAGGACAGGTTAAATGAGTCACACATGATTTACTAATTAATTTGTGTGACGTTTCACAAAAGTTGTTCGATAAAATGTAAAAATCCTGTCCAGGCAGGATATCTCAGACATAACTGGGTACTTTCAATTCAGGGCTTAGCATTTAGGATCGTGTAAAATAAAAGGCCCCACAATCGTTGCCTGGGTAAGGTGTCGGAAGAGGAACAAAGCTGCACATCCAGAAAATATTAAGGTGCAAGACAAAAATAGCAAAACTGGAACGAAGGCGTAAGGTCTGCACACTAAATTGCTCCCAAAGGCTATTTTATTCGGCAACGTTTCGATCAGTTACGTAGATCTTCCTCTTCCTTCCTGAGGACAATCTAGCTGATCAAAACGTTGCCGAATAAAACTGCTTTTGGGAACAATTTAGTGTGCAGACCCTAATCCTTTATTCTGGGCAAGGTGTCACTCACAAATTTTTATCACATCATCATAGAAATACACCACTATATGCAATATCAAATGCGAGGAGTTGGGATATCTCAGTAAAACATTTTTGCAAGAGAATAGGGTGACTGTTGGACCCCATAGAGGCTTAGTTATTTCTGACATTTGGGTTCCTTTGCAGATAAAGCTGACTAACACACACGCGCGCATACACACACTCCACATACTGCACTCCACATGGTGTATATGTTAGCACCACATATGAGTGGACATATTCCAGGAGGTCTTCAGGTGCTCAGTTTGGTAAAAATTAATCAAAATAGGACAAACTGATCAAACATGAAAGGTATGCAGACCTGCCAGTTTACAGCAACATGCCCTTTTTTCACACAGCTTCTGCGTAAGGATTTGCAGTTAGATCAAATCAAAATGACAGCTCTAGAGTTTCAATCTTGAGTCCTGCAGCAAAGCAAAATGCATGAGTGCATTCAGCCTGTCTGTCTGTCCATCTTCGTAGTGTGTCCTGGCTCTGACATTGTGTGTGTCATGTCTCTTTGGATTTGTACTGTCCACCTATGACTTTCCTATAATGAAATGTCACCTGTCAGTCAAAGAGGGGCTTATTAACTCGATGTGGGCCACGAGTGCCTGCTAGTATGATTGTGTGTGTGTGTGTGTGTGTGTGTGTGTGTGTGTGTGTGTGTGTGTGTGTGTGTGTGTGTGTGTGTGTGTGTGTGTGTATGTGTGTATGTGTGAGAGAGACAGAGAGAGAGAGACAGACAGACAGACAGAGAGAGACAGAAAGACAGACAGACAGACAGACAGACAGACATGGGGGGGGGGAGACAGAGAGAGAGAGAGCGAGAGAGAGACTAGACAGTGACAGGTTGGCTGAGGTGCCATGCTGGAAGCTTGATTCTCTAGTCAGGTCCCAGTGGTCTCTCATTATAACAGCTTACCTGGGTGACAAAACTCGAATGTCACAGGCTGCAGCAAGTATGAATTAAATTCAGAGTTGTGTTTTTTTTTTTGTCTCCAGATTTTCGCTGGCCGTATTCAGCCGG
Source organism: Lampris incognitus (assembly GCF_029633865.1). Classification (NCBI taxonomy): domain Eukaryota; kingdom Metazoa; phylum Chordata; class Actinopteri; order Lampriformes; family Lampridae; genus Lampris; species Lampris incognitus. Next base: position 18,769,781 of record NC_079229.1, on the reverse strand, counting down.
TGATAAACAAGGAGACACAGAGTATTTAAAAGCCAAGCTGATGGCTTCACTGATTGCTACACTAATAGAATTTTCAAATTTTTGCCCCTTTTTTCAAGGGGGATTATTTTTGCCTTGGAAAAGCACAGAGTAATGCTGAATTACTGGTATGTTGCACAATTACACACGGCTTTGCAGTATTCATTACACTAGTTTACTACTCCTTGTTTTATATTCCTACTCCTGGTTTTATATTCTTAGTCTTGTTTTATACTTCAGTATGCCATTAAGTGATGTTGAATATCTTGGTCCTCATGATTCTGAATTTCACTTTGTATTGACTATTCATATTCCGTGTTGCGCACATCCCTACTTGCACACATCCTTCACTCACTTAATTCAACGTAAAAGAGTGGATGTTATTTTTAACCCCAATTTGAAGAGGAAAAAGCCGTCCTAGGACACAAATTAATCATAAGAATGAGTACACAGACTATCACAAATGATTAGATGCCACAGAACAAGGTAAGGCAAATTCTCCTCTATTTTTTTTCTCTCCCCAAACCACGCCATTATTACTATTTGTTTGTGTGCTCTGGCACGTCATACATTTTTCACCCTAGTAAGGCTTCCATAAATGCATGCCTGCAGCGTTTAAGTGTGTCTCCTCTAACTAAATGCCTTGAAGCTGCCACATCCTGTCTGGGCACAGGCGCGCTGAGCACAATGATCCCTACTACGCAGGACTATCCATAGCCTGTGGGAGTTCTCTCATGCCCGATTGTGATACACAATCTAGGGTCACATTAGTAAGAAAATCTACGGCGGAGGTCACCGATACTGCCGTGGGGGCTTCCCGAAGCAGGCATAGCCATAAACACAGCCCCAGTCCTGGTAGATATATCCCCCATCTCTCTAGTCTGCAGCCCACAATATGCTGTTACGCTGATTTGTCTGGCCCGGATGCCAGGCCACTGCCCTGTCTCCTCCGTTACCTTTCATAACCTGTGAGGTCTCTGACTGAATCCTGTAGTTTAACCACACAAATGGTCAAAAGAAGGGGGGGGGGGATCAGGTTTGAAAAGCGGGCGTGCATGCTGTCACCACAGATCGGTAGAGTTGCATATTGGTGCTAGGTCGGATCCCAACTGTGCAACGAACATGGAGAGGGGCGACTGCCTGAAATTATGGGAAAAAGGCGGAGATTTCCATGATGAGGACAGATATATGGGGGGTTCGCCTGGTCTATACCGTCCCATCCTCTCAGGTTTTTGGTCTTTTGACCCGTGTTTTATCTTGTGCAAAGAGAAGGATGCATGGGAAAAAGCCTAAAATCTTGCCCTCCATGGAGCTGAGGATTGGTAACTGTAATAAAGTCACCACGGGTAACACAGTGGGCAGCGGTTCAACAACAAACAGAATATAGAAATACGCTCTTGACCATAAAACTATTGCCCGTACAATTTATCAATTTCTAAATCTAAAATGGGGAATAAAAAAAAACTAATAGGGATTTAGACAAGAATCGTCGGCAGTGATGTTCAAATAGATAATGAATATGAATTCACAAAACCATGACTGCAACAGCCACTCGAACCACTTTACAATGAATGCCTCACATTTTACCCATGTACCCACACACCCACACACTCACACACCCACACACTCACATACCCACACAGTCACACACCCACACACTCACATACCCACACAGTCACACACCCACACACCCACACACTCACATACCCACACGCCGATGGTGGTGTCAACCACGCAAGATACAAACAACCAGCTTATCAGGAGCAGTTAGTGTCTTGCTCAAGGACACCTCGGCATTTTTGCCGCGAGGAGCCATGGTTCGAACCGGCAACCCCCCTAGTTACCACACAACCTGCTCTACCTCCTGAGATCCTGCCGCCCCAAGTTTAGCAGTTTTTCTCTTTTTTGAAGTTAACAAACTGATCCACCGAGAGAATTCCCTCTCAGCTCTGAAATACACTCGGCGTCCTCTGCCAACCCCGAGCAACGGCACTGACTCCCACCCAGCATACCAGTGTGACTAGTGGTAGTCCACACAGCGAGTCCTCTTGGCTTCGGTGCGGCTGTCTCTTGTAGTGGAAAAAAGTCAGAGGATGCCAGAAATGTCGAACCTCTCGGCGGCCCTTTGGGGCTCTCGTGACGACAACAATGATGGGATTATAGGAGCCACCCTGCCGCTCCAACGCAGAAACAGCCACCCAAAGGCTAAAAACAACAAGCTGGTCTGCCACTCCATCACACACACACACACACACACACACACACACACACACACACACACACACACACGCACACACACGCACACACACGCACACACACACTTGCAAATGAGTGTGTGTTTAAACATGGATATTTACCGGGGGATGGAGGCTAGACGAGCCAGCGACAGGAGTGTAATGATGCCATTTTTGTGGCATTTCAAGTCTTCCCCTTAACATTTGTGACACGAGATTAGCGTTGGAAGGCAAGCTCGCAAGGGTGCACGCGAGTGTGCGCGCGTGCTTGCCTGTGTACGTGGAGTGTACGTATGTGTTTATGGGTAGGCCGGTTAAATCTCTGGCTGATTGGGCGAGGCCCTGGGGACAAACCAACGAGTAATAAAGGCAGTTTCTTCATTTCCTGCTACTCTGCTTACATGCCAACCGACGCAGCTCCGGGATGCGCTGGGGGACACGGTACCAGCTCACAGTAACAACAGATCCCGTCCCCTGTCCCCCATCCAGCAGCAGTCACTTAGGACTGTTAATTACCGCTCTGGATTTCTTCCTCCTTACCCGTAGCCATTTGTGTCCCCCTCAGACAAACAACCTTGGTGGGAGGAACTTGATTATTATAGCTTCTGAAAAGTCCGATTGTCTTTTATTGAAGTTGCCCACTGGCCATCCAGGTTTCTTTCCATCGCTCTCTCTCTCTCTCTCTCTCTCTCTCTCTCTCTCTCTCTCTCTCTCTCTCTCTCTCTCTCTCTCTCTCTCTCTCTCTCTCTCTCTCTCTCTCTCACCGTGATTCAGACAAATTCTTGGAGGAAACTATTAAGCCTCTGCTCTTACAATGCCCGTGAGGTTGATAAGGGAGACTCCCATGTTGTTGGAGGTATGAGCAATTCACGTGAGGGGGTGAAGTGCATACATGCACAAACTCTCTCTCTCTCTCTCTCTCTCTCTCTCTCTCTCTCTCTCTCTCTCTCTCTCTCTCTCTCTCTCTCTCTCTCTTTCACTCTCTCTTGCTCTCTCTCTCATACACACACACGCACACACGCACGCGCCACACACACGCACACACGCACGCGCCACACACACACACACACACACACACACACACACACACACACACACAGCAAAGTCAAGCTGTAAACAGTGGCCCCTGTGCACGGCAGAGGGTTCAGATTATTTAGATACTGCTCCTGGCCAGCAGGGGGCACTGTGGGTCTTTCAAAAAAGAATCCTCCGAGTCCATCTGTCGATGGCACAGTTGCATGAAAAACAGGATTTTGTCTTCGTAAAAACTAACTTTTAGAGAGAAACGATCACGCAACTGTTGGAATGGCATGAGATGGTGGTTGAAGTTAGGAGCTGATTTCAAATACCATTAAATCCATCCAGTCTGTATTGCCGGGCCCCTCCCGCTATCTGTTAATAAGTGCTGACTAAGGTAGGAAATCTAAAAAAATGTCTACACATAAGAAACTAATTGAACAACTTATATTAACTGTTTTCATCATATTATGCAAAATTAACCTTTGTAGTCTTTATAACCTTTTGCTGTGATAGTGTTAAAATGCGCATGTGGAGTGTAGATCAGAGTTCATGTGTATCTAGGCCTGCTAAATAGATTAGATTTTGTCATCTGCGTTTTATTTCACTGTCTGTGCACCTATACAATACAGCCGTATGCATGTTTAGGTTGACAGCAGCACAGTCTCAGCTGTGGTGCTAAGTGTCTTGCTCAAGGGCACATCAGTGATTTCGTGGTTAGCATCGGGGACTTGGCTCCCAAAGGGACCTTTCTCTCAAACTGAAATAGTGTCTTCGACAATCTAGGTCCCGCATGTTTCAAGGTTGTTGTTTTTTTTTCCTGTTTCAGTGGAAATACATTTCACAACATGCCCCACTTGGTTTCTGCAGCTGAGAATATTTAAGAACAATACACACGGTTACTTTGGGGAAATCTTCACCCGTCCGTGTATGTGCTAATCCTACCTCCCCCATCCATCTTCATGTCTTTAACCCATTCATTTGATTCACTATCTAGGGAGTATAGATGTGAAGGCTCAGGCTGGGACTTGTCTTTCCTATGAGTGTGTCCACTATATCCCTTCTGTGACACACTTTATGGCCTGTTGGAGAAGCGGACGTGTGTGTGTGTGTGTGTGTGTGTGTGTGTGTGTGTGTGTGTGGGTGTGTGTGTGTGTGTGTGTGTGTGTGTGTGTGTGTGTGTGTGTGTGTTTGTGTGTGTGCACATATGTGTGTTTGCATGTGTGTGCACATATGTGTGTTTGCATGTGTGTGTATGTGTCCGTGTGTGTGTGTGTGTGTGTGTGTGTGTGTGTGTGTGTGTGTGTGCGTGCACATATGTGTGTTTGCATGTGTGCACGTGTGTTTATGTGCGTATGCATGTGTGCATGTGTGTGTGTGTATGCACGCATGTGCATTTGCATGTGTGTGTGTACGTGTGTGTGTGTGTGTGTGTGTATGTGTGTTTGTGTGTTTGTGAGTGAGAGAAAGAGTAGATAGAGAAATAGATAGAGGGAGATTCAGAGGGTTATTTGTCCCTCTTCCCCTCTCTGAGAGCTAGGAATCATGGTCTGCATGACAGGTCACCAGCCCCCGTCGGGTGTGATCTATATGAGACCCTCTTTATTGGCAATTTCAACCCAGGGACAGATGAGACTACAGCCAGCCAACCAGCCAACCAGCCAACCAGTCAGCCAGCCAGACCATGATGAAAGCCACCAGGCCTCACCTGTGACTCTCACACTGAGGGCTAGAGAAATAATGCATCAGGGGTTATATGTGGAGCTATGTGTTGTGTACGGTATGGAGAAATATGAGCTGTGTGTGTGTGTGTGTGTGTGTGTGTGGTATTACTATTGCTGTGCCCAGAGGTCTCGGTTCCATGTGGGGAGAATCACTGAGCTGTGTTGCAGGTAGGTTTCGGTGGAGATGGTTTGGATACTTAACATATTGTTTAGAATGTAGGGTAAATAATTCAACTCGGAGCATCAGTCACAATATGTCCGAAACTTATTGCTTTTGGCTTACTCGGGAAGGAAAAAAACAAAAAAACAAAAACAAAACAAAACCAGAAAACAAAAACAACCACCTATGAATGCATGTCATAAACAAGAAGTTCAGAGTGCGCTGCGTCGGAGCCACGCAAAACCACGTTTAAAAAACATCACCGGCTAATCTTAAAACCTGGAAGTAAAACGGATTATAATGGCGCATTAACCCATCAGAAGATTACTCGCAGATTCCGACTGAACTGAAGCACGGCGCCACGCTCCTGCAGATTTCTCTCTCTCCCTAAAACGTGTTGGGTAACGCTGATAGCGCATTCAGCCCCTCTCTCTCCCAAACTCTGCGAAACACATTTCCCATTTTTCAAAGTCTTGAATCACACGAGGCAAATCACTGAGAACTAGCATGACAACATTGCAGCGCTGAGTAGACAATATAACCCGGGGCCATTCCTCCATCCAGCGTGCTCGCGAATGAAAGACAGAAGCTTGCAAAGTGACGAACACCATGAAATAGCCCTGTAATGAACAATCGCTGTCATATGAGAGAGTCTGTTCAGCCGAGGCCAGCCATTAGACCCATTTCCCTCTGTTCTGTCTCCACTGATTAGTATAGCTCACGCGGTGTATTGATCAGAGCTTTATTTTGAAGTTTTGGGATGCCAATAATGTTTAGAAAACCGATTAAAGAGGCCCGGGAAAAAGGTTTTGCGGAGAAGCGGATGATTTAATGTGCTCCCAAGACATGGCAATGAATAAAATCGTACCGATGGGCACGAGGACACAGTACTAGAGACCAAGTGTGATGACGTAGCGTCGGAAGAATGTAGATTTCTGGCGCGTACTCGAGCACAAGCGCACCCTCTTGTTGCGTCTTCATCGGCGATACTGCATAGAAGGAAAAGTTAGTTAAACTACTGCATGTCCGCCAATCATACAGCTGTGACCCTATGATCTAACAGTAAAACAAGAAATAAATGATTTTTTTGTGCAAATACACCCCCCCCCCCTTAGAAGCATCTAACATACATCAATTTGAGCCTATTTATGGTAATAGATATCATTACGACCAATATCAGAAAAGGTGGGTAAACTCTACTTCTCTTATGAGTTGTCCTCCATCATGTCTAGTCTGCAGAGTTTGGTCTACCTGGTCTAAATAGCTTCTTTTTTTGGGGGGGGGGATTTTTCTCCCTTTTTCTCCCAATTGTATTCGGCAAATTACCCCGTTCTCCACCCCCTCTGCTGATCCGGAGAGGGCTGCATACTACCACACGTCTCCTCCGATACATGTGGAGTCGCCAGCTGCTTCTTTTCACCCGACAGTGAGGAGTTTCACCAGGGGGGTGTAGCGCGTGGGAGGATCACGCTATTCCTCCCAGTCCCCCCCCCCCAAACAGGCGCCCAAACCTGCCAGAGGAGGCGCTAGTGCCGCGACCAGGACACATACCCACATCCGGCTTCCCACCCGCAGACACGGCCAATTGTGTCTGTAGGGATGCCCGACCAATAAATAGCGTCTTTAAGACTCCACTACCCTCTGGTTTAGATAGCTCCTTCCATACTGGACACAGTACTTACTTCACTCACTTCACTCACAAACTCTAAACCATGCTATTCATAGTCTGAAAAAGTCTCAAGGGCCTGAAGAGGATGATGATGATTATGATGATGATGATGAAACTCCACTTTTAGGAAACATCTGTGAATAACTCTCTTGCTGTCATCTTTATTGATTGACTGAGCTATTGCGTACCCCCCCCCCTTTTTGCCAATGTGCTGGAATCACTTGCACTGCTACAAGGCTGATCTGAGCCACTTTGTGGTGTAAATATCTTTACGTGATTATGTGGATGATTAAAAGTACCCTGCGCTGCCCTGAGAGACGAGCAGGTGCATCGGCCTATAGTATTTCATCTCAGTGGTTTTTATTGAGGTAGTATATCAATTCATGTGTGTGTAGGTGTGTGTTATTCTGAGCGTCTGTGTTCATGTGTATGGTCACCTATACACATGAACCAATTGTTTGTATATGATTATACATATTGTTTGAGTCTGTAACTGCATATGCTCGAATGTGTGCATGTTATCTGTACATAACACGCCAACGCCTTTACATTATGTGTCTGTGCAGGCTTCAGTGTGTGCGCCTCCTGTGTTGGGTACCGGGGTCCTGCAGTGGCTGTCAACGCTCCTCAATGTTTGTCGTCCGGTGGGGCCTCTCCCTCTCTCTCTCTCTCTCTCTCTCTCTCTCTCTCTCTCTCTCTCTCTCTCTCTCTCTCTCTCTCTCTCT
>NC_079229.1:18739734-18757234 GCF_029633865.1 Lampris incognitus | reverse complement strand
GAAGGGCATCTGACATAAAATTTTGCCAAATCAGCATGCAGATTGACAAGACCATACTGGATCTTTAGGGGCATCTGGTAGCGTAGCGGCCTATTCCATTGCCTACCAACACGGGGATCTCTGGTTCGAATCCCCATGTTACCTTCGACTTGGTCGGGCGTCCCTACAGACACAATTGGCCGTGTCTGCAGGTGGGAAGCTGGATGTGGGTATGTGTCCTGTCGCTGCACCAGTGCCTCCTCTGGTTGGTCGGGCGCCTGTTCGCGTGATCCTCCCACGCGCTATGTCCCCCTGGTGAAACTCCTCATTGTCAGGTGAAAAGAAGCGCTGGTGACTCACATGTATCGGAGGAGGCATGTGGTAGCCTGCAGCCGTCCTCGGCTCGGCAGACGGGATGGCGCAGCGACCATGACGGCTCGGAAGAGTGGGGTAATTGGCCGGGTACAATTGGGGAGAAAAAGGGGAGGGGGCCAAAAAAAAAAGAAAGAAAGAAAGAAAAGAAAAGACCACACCGGATCGGTCGAGGCCCGGGTTAATAACGGCTGCATTGGTGCTGGGCCCTCACATGATACCGATGGAGACTGTAAAATCTACTGTGGTGACCCCTGACAAACAGGGAGCAAGCCAAGAAGCCCAAGTAGCTGAAGCTGAAGAAGAAGAAGAAGCACCAATGCAATTACCAATGTTACCATAGTTGAACAAAAATAACAACCATCAAGTTTATAGCTTTAATATGCTTTTCACAGAGGCACGCTGTTTCTTTGCAAGGAAATGAACTTGATGTGAAGAGACCGAAAAACGAATCAAATAAATCACAGTTTTCATAGATTTTATTCTTTATTTTTATTTAAGTGTGGTCCTAATGTTCAGCTGCGCAATAACCAACAGTCCAAGGTCCAGTTCAGGGCTATGACTCAGTTAGCTTTATGGATAACACAGGCACATGCAGGGCCCACTGCAATTTATCATCATGTACCATGTGTTCGGGTTGTTGGAGGAGAGGGAGAGAGAGAGGGAGAGAGAGAGGGAGAGTGAGAGAGAGAGAGAGAGAGAGAGAGAGAGAGAGAGAGAGAGAGAGAGAGAGAGAGGAGAGAGAGAGAGAGAGAGAGAGAGAGAGAGAGAGAGAGAGTGAGAGAGAGAGAGAGAGAGAGAGAGAGAGAGAGAGAGAGAGAGAGAGAGAGAGAGAGAGAGAGAGCAACACAACATGGGTTTGAAGATTTGAAAAACTTCACGTTTGGGGCCTGAGCCATTATCTCTATGAAGCCTCAGCTGAGGGCGTGCGGGAGGGATGGAAATGGAGAGAGAGAGAGCTTAAAAAAATGAAGCCATATGCATTTTTTTGTTTTTTTTTCCTCCTTCCCTTAATTTCCTATCTGCATTATCCACTTAGACGAAGGAACCAGGAGTGATGTGTATCGCGCAGATATAAATTCACTTCCTGGAAACACTTAACCAGGATGTCCTGTTTATTAGGCTTGTCACTCATTGAATAACTCTCTAATGTAACGCAAGCCCTCTCTTATTACAGCCACCGCTCACCCAACATATACTACAGCTGAGTTTTCACAGGAGATGCTGACCGGTTTTCTTTTTTTAAGTATTCGGCTATGCAGGGCCCAGGTTATTTTGCATGGCAGTGATGATGAGGGGCAACCAGAAGGAAAATACTACACAGGTGGTATGAGACGGAGAGAGAGAGAGAGAGACCTTAACCTGTTTGAAACCAACGTGCTTCTTGTACCTCTTGCGAAGATCTTTGACTCGAACATCTGATTTTCTGGGGGGCTTCCAGGACCACTAGATCACATCCACTGATAAAACCATGTCATTTGACTACTGGCTACATAGGACAAAGACAGCGATAACCCACATCAGACGCAAAAGCTGCAGTATGCAAACAAGCCAACACGTTTGATAACACTGGTTGACGCAGATATCTGATATGTTTTTCCAGGCGGAGGATGAAGATAGGGTTTATGAATGCATAAATAGGACAATTGTTTGAGGTATATGCTCTCTCCCACATACATACGTAGGGCACACACAGTCATATAATGTTTGTGGGACATTGAGAGGGAGAGTAAGGCAGATTACTGACATATGCACACCACACTGGGTGGACCAAAACTTGCATATAGGGAATAAGGTGTCTGCACTGAGTCCATGTGATGATGCAGATGTTGTCCCATTTGGACCAAAAGACTTACTGTGCATCAAGAATTTCCACAATTTTACAGCTTACACGTTACGACGGACAGCAGCTTGCATCACTGATGCAAAACTTAATTTGTTGCTCATTTCCCAAAACTGTGTTACAAAACTGCTTTACAAACAGCAGAACAATGGGCCAACATATTATCCAAAGCGGGTTGACTAAACACAACCTGGCAATGTGTCCACTGGCCGTGACTAAGTAGGCGCAGATCATCTAAGGAGGGGGAAAACCAAACTGCGGCTGCATTATATCGATTCCTTTTTGGGGGGTCCTGTGTTTTGAAAGCGAGTGGCGACTGACCGGGATGGACAGCCGCATCATTAACCAGCGAGACAGACAGGGGGCTATGCAGCGCCTCCACCTCACCTCTCCTGGTTGCCCGGCCCAGTCAACCCAATAGTCGGGAGGCACAGCAGGGGCGGCGTGAGGGGATGGGTGGGGTGGGGGGAGGGGGGAGGGGATGGATAGGGTGGGTAGGAATAGGAGGATGGAAGAGTGGGTGGGTGGGGGTTAGATTGGAGGAAGTCGTAGTCAAATAACGGGTTGCCTGCCTGTCATCTCCGTCTCATCTGCGCTCGCCAATCTCACTAACTATACTCTCCACAGGACTCTCTCTCCGTCTGTGGGACTCTCTCGCTCTCGCTCTCACTCTCTCTCTCTCTCTCTCTCTCTCTCTCTCTCCTCTCTCACTGGCTGGGTTTTCTACCAGCGCTGACAACCCACATATAATTAAAGGATATGAATGCTGCTCTACCTATGAGTGGAGCTGACAGTGTGAGGCCTACCTATGGCCCTGCTCTCCCCTCGACTCCCCGTCCTTCCTCTCCCTCCCCCTCCTCCTCTTCTACCCCAAACCCCCCACCAAACCTTCTCCTTATTTCCTTCCATCTCCCCCACACCGGTTCAGCGGCAGCTCACTGGAGCGGTGGGGAGATGCAGGGAGTCGTAGACCCACTTGGCCTAATTGATGGTCTGTTATGGGTGCGCAAAGGGGGGCGGGCGGGGGCGGGGTGTGGGAGGGGGCAGTTGGCTATACGTACAGTGTGCCCACGTACCCCCCCCCCCCACCACCACCCCTAACTCCTCAACATACTGGACCACCTGCCTGCTCTCCTCTTCGAACCTTTCTCTCTCTCCAGTTCTCTCTGCACTCTGCCACTGATATACCTGCATCCCTCTTGCCTTCTTTACCCCCTTTCTCTCTCTCTCTTGCTCTCTTGCTCTCTCTCTCGCCCTCTCTATCTCTGTTAAGCTGTTGCTCTCTGAGAGACACAGACCGCATGAAGCTAACTCAGAAAATGGTGTGTATGTGTGTGTATGTGTATGTTTGTATAGTTTACCTTTGAGCCCAACTTGTATTTATGGTAGCTTGTTTGCTTACATTATCTAACTTAGTGTGTGTTTCTGTGTGTGTGTGTGTGTCTGTGTGTGTGTGTGTGTGTGTGTGTGTGTGTGTATGTGTAGGTGTGTTTGTGCGTGCATCTTTCACCGTAGCCCACTTTGGCCCATGAGAGTGACAGACAGCAATTACTGGCTAAAAAATAAAATGAAATGTCACAGGAGGGTTGGCGCAGAGGAAGAGAGGGAATAGTGACGGGGGATGAGGAACAAGATAGAGAGGGTGGAGGGCAAAGGGTGGAGTATTGGGGAACCGAGGCTCAACCATAACAGGACTCATACCTCTGCGCCATAAGAGTCTCCATCTAGAGTGTGTGTGTGTATGTGGGTTGACAGGGGTTGATAATCGCGGATCTCTCTGAAGAGATTCTCCAGCGCCAGTCGCTCCGCCCACACCCCGGTGTTGTTACCGCACCGACTGAGCAAGCGAGAAGGGGGTTTGGTGTGTGTGTGTGTGTGTGTGTGTGACGGGAGGAGGGGGGGGGTAGTCTTGAGCCTTCAAGTGATTAGAGCAATTACTCGTCAAGTGTCTGTCACAGCCAATCGGATCTGTCTCTTGCGTCTCCGTAGAGACAGGCTAGGGACTGACCCAGACCTGCCTGCATTGGACCGACTACAGGCCCTCAGTTTGCGTGTGTGTGTGTGAGTGGGGGGGGGGGGCAGGGATAGTAGAAGGATGTTTACATCCCAGCCACATCCCGAGCTGGGCCACTGTCCCGTGTTACTCCTTGTGATATGTGTGTGTGTGTCTACATACGTGAGTGTGATTAGGATTGTGTGTGTTTTTGAGTGTATGTTTGTGTGTATGTATATGTGCATGTGAATTTGTGTGTTTGTTTGTGATTATTTGCACGTGTTTGTGTGTGTGTGCGTGTGCGTGTGTGTGTGTGTGTGTGTGTGTGTGTGTGTGTGTGTGTGTGTGTGTGTGTGCCAGTGATACAGGGCAATATCGGCCTAACCTGAAATAGCCTGCTTCATTATTTTCCATTAAAGCTAATGGTACACACAGGGGAGGGGTGTTATTTATGAAATGGACTTTGACGTGTGTGTGTGTGTGTGTGTGTGTGTGTGTGTGTGTGTGTGTGTGTGTGTGTGTGTGTGTGTGTGCGCGCGTGTGGTGTGTTTATTGCTTGCACTGTGCTGTTTATAACACATCCATACAGCTGTTTATAACACATCCATACTCCACCTTCTCTCTGCTCAGTCCCATCCTACCCCGACTACCCGCTTACTGTCAGTTTCAGCTGAGCTGTTATTAACCCCTCCCTACAAAGGTGTGAGTAAACCCAAGCCATGTGGCTATCTGCCCTATCACCTCTGCCTCTCCCTAATCTTGCTCTCTATCTCACCCCAAAAACCTAATTTTGAATCATTCCTTATGTGCCACCCTCTCTTTGTCCTTCCCTCTGTTCTCTCTCTCACTCACATCCGATTTACTTGAATTTTCTCCCCGATTGTTTCAATCTCAGACCAACCTGCCCTGCTCTTTTGTCTGCTTGACACCGTGAGACCTCTGGCATGGTGTAAAGGCTTTTGGCAGCACAGGATTGTTATGGAGGACTAACTGACCCCGTCTGAACCCGGCCTCTTTGACTATGTAGCTCTGAGGTCAGCACAAATGGCCTCCACTGTTGTGGCTGTGTTGTATTTCTTTCATTCTTGCCTTACATTTTAACATTTTTTCACCCATGGCTGGAGAAAAAGAGAGATGGTTGTGTTGACCAGGTGAGGAGGTCTACCAAATGAGGACAGAAGGGAGAAAATACAGACCTCAAAAGAAGTAGCAGAATACATAAAATGTGCATTATACAGTACTCAATTATTGGTCTGGAGGCTAGCATATCTGTGTGTGTGTGTGTGTGTGTGTGTGTGTGTGTGTGTGTGTGTGTGTGTGTGTGTGTGTGTGTGTGTGTGTGTTTGTCTGCTGCGGCTAATCTCCTAATCTTGCAAACTACTGGATTTATCAGCCTAACATTTTTTGTGCCCAGTTACGTATGTCTGTATGATGAAGAAACTCCCGTAGTTGCGCTGATTCAAAACCTTTAAAAACCGTTTGTCCTCGCTACCGCCGCTCCCTCTCTTCATCCACTCTCTAGGTCACTTGACCAACGCCGCTCTCTGTCGCTGCCCAATCTAAGTCAACCGTGTGCATGCACGACTCACATCTAGGGTTGACTTGGGTCGGGCAGCGACATGATCAGAAGTGATTTAAAGAATTTTTATAATCCAAAAATGTGAAATGTATAAAGGAACAACTTCCTCTAGGTTGCAGTCAAAACAGGAAGTGTTGCATATTCTTGCCGCTGCCTGATCTGAGCCAACTGTAGCTGTGAGTTGCGCATGCGTGACTGTAAACGGTTTACCCAGCTTTATTATATTATGAAAACAAAGACAGGGTTAGGGTCAGACTAAAATGGTCGCATGCAAACCTTTTCTTTATGGAAAGTGCAAGTTCATATTAGACTTGGTCGCATTCGTGTGAGGGTCCGCCTAGGAGGCTGCACATCCACAGACTGACAGGCGATCAAGGATCTGGGCGATCAAGGATCTCTCGTAGTTGTGGTGATTCAAAACCTGTTTTGCACCGCAATTGAGTGCTAACTCCTCAGCTTGTTTTTCGCCCGAGTCTGAGCACCAGGGAAAGGGAGATACGCCTGGTGGAGATCTGCACTTCACTGAGTGCACTCTTCTGGTATTCTTACTGTGAGCTTACATATGCAATGTGTTTCTTAAACACTATGATGAATAATTTCAGGTTTTATATATATATAGCATTTTTTTCCAGAAACCATCAATGGTGTTGATAAAAGTGCTCAACAAAAGCAGCAGAATATATACATATATATATATGTATATATGTCCATGCAATGTCTTTGTCCATGTCCACGACTGCATCTAAGTTTGTTTTGTCTTCGTTTGATGGCTGGGAGAACTGGTGGTGGATCAGCTGGGAGAGCTTGGTCTGCGGCGTCTTGTGGGCCCAGGGACCACGGCTCTGGCTGGAGCTGTGCCGGGGAGGTATCACCGAGGGCGATCTGACAGGACGTGGAAGCGGGTCAGGCTAAGCTAACTGCTAGCCCATGCAGACGGGCAGTTCTGACAGTCATCCTGGCTGGCGTTCGCTCTCTGGACAGTGGAATTTTTGGACTGTGTTGCACTGAGTGGACTGTGCTGTTAACTGTGTGTTTTCTGTTTTGTTTCTTTGCTTTGTTCTCTCTGTTTTTGTATGTTTTTGGTGGTGTTGTTTTTGGGAATTTGGGATGTGTGTTTTTGTCTTTTGTGTCGCACTGCTGTGGGCTGGGGGAAACGGAATTTCGTTTCTTTTGTGTACGCAAGTACATGAAAGAAATGACAATTAATTGTTCCTGATTCCTGATATATTTTGCTCCTTGTTTGCTGAGCACTTTCACTTTTTCACTTTCCCTACCATTGAGGGTTTAATTTAATTACGTTATCTAAATATGTGTGTGTGTATATATATATATATATATATATATATATATATATATATATATATAATCAGTCTTACTTCAAAAGCATAGGAGGGCACAAGATATATACTATATATATATATATATGTGTGTGTGTGTATCTTGTGCCCTCCTATGCTTTTGAAGTAAGACTGATTAGGAGTGATTATCCTCAAAAAGCCTGTACGTAGCACATGTTTGCCTTATCTGTGTGAGTACATACATGCATAAATATAGGGATTACATGTGTGCAGAAGGAGGCCTTTGTGATTCTAAGTATATGGGCAGCATGCCATAGTCCCCCAAACAGATCACAACCCTATTATGTGGACCTGAACTTTCCCTCCATCATGAAGAGTTGGAAGGCCGGAGTCGAATCGTGACCGGGACAACGATCGCTTGATGAATTTATTTATATGCCATTTATTTACGAGCGTTGCGGGATATGGCCCGCGATTTTTTAATTTGCGGCATAGCGCTTTAAATGACGCTGTGATTTGTGGTTCTTCAGAGCCATCTCTGTTTGTCGAGCGGGCTAATCTTCCCCCGCCTTTTCGGGAGGCGACCACTAAGAATAGCAAACAGTGACAATCTGCCAGATGCGGCGGCTGGCTGGGGCAGGGGATCTGTGCTCTAGGCGTTCTCCAGCCCCATCTCCAAACCTTACATCATCTATTATTCTCCTGCTCATATTGATATGTGTTTTCTTTTTTTTTGCTGTTGATCCATGTACAAATTCAAAACGACAGATGCAGAAGAGGACAACAAAAGAACTCAATGTTGTATTTGTTTTTTCCCTCCCCTTTTCCCTCTTCCGCTCCAAACAGACAAAATATCTCCGAGAGCTTTGGTTTTCTGTTTTATCTTTCTCGTATCTTTATCTTTGGGATGATATCCCCCCCCCCCCCCCTCTGAAGCTGAAGTCAGATATATTGTTTGTGATGTCTCCATGCGGTCCGGCTGTCACCAGCCCCCTATGTCTACATTCAAGATATTATTTCTGGCTGTCCGTACTCCATCTTGGGGCACAATGGAGCCTCTTTCATTTTCTGTGTCATAATGCGATAGCACAAATTTCCCTGCGAGGCATCACACTATTGGAAAAGCGAATAACATATGTTGTGTCTCCGACTCACCCTTCTTCCCCTTATCCCACTGGTACAGATGACCAGCGAGTCTGCCAGTGCCAAGGGCTGAGGACGAAGAGGGAAGGCAAGAGGAGGAAGAGCGCGCTCCGGAAACATGTCAGATAGACTATCATTCATCGAGAGAGAGAGAGAGAGAGAGAGAGGAGAGAGAGAGAGAGAGAGGAGCAAAATAATATGAATCCTTCCTATCAAAACCCAGAAGAAGAGCCATAATGCATTAAATTCAGTGTGCCACCACCAAACACGCCTCTGTAATGTATTACTCGTATATTTTATTGATATTGGAGGAGAATAGACTTTGCGGTGCCTTGAGGAACCCTCATAAAGCAGATTATCTTTTCCTTGGCATGTACTCCGCCTTGGTGCTGCTTTCCAAGAGGGGACAAGCAAGGAGTGTGTGTTTGTCTGTGTGTGTGTGTGTGTGTGTGTGTGTGTGTGTGTGTGTATTATTGTATCATGTGTTCGCTAGATGGCTTGGCCACGCTAATCTTTCACTCGACACCAAGCTTTCGGGCCACGCCAGCAGCTTTGTTCTAGAAAAAGAAAAGTATTACCGAACAGGATAAATAAGCACAGCGCTGCAAACCTTGAATACTGCGAGCGGTGCGTCTCCACCACCACCACCACCACCACCACCAGCAGCAGCAGCCCGCTCCCCGTGCCGTGCAGGCCGCGTAGGCCGCGCAGGCCGCGTGCCGCTTCCGCAGACATCCCTGAAACGAGGAGCGAACCGAGAGTCGGGCAAACTTCACATGGCTCATCTACCCCTTGATTAGTCGATGAGGGGCGAGTCATAGCGGTAAGATAAAGAGAAAGTGAAATGAAGAACGAGCAAATGAGCGAGCAAGAGAGAAAAGAGGGGGACTCGAGATGGAGAGAGAGAGAGAGCGAGAGCGGGTTCAGATGAGGAAAGAAAGATGATGAAAAGAGTAGCCACTTGGTCCTTTGAGACTTCTCTCCTTCCCTTGCTGCCAAATTAGTCCAATTAGTCAGAGTGGCCTCCGTTCAGGCTGCTGTCACCCTCCCTCCTCCCCCACCCCCGACCTCCAACACCATCCCTCCACCACCATACAGCAGCGCCAGCGGTCATTTTCTCTCATTTAAGTCAAGCTTTTGACTCTGCGCTCCCTCTGCCTGGTGAGCCACCTGCACACGTCTCTGCTGAATGATTAACAGTGTGTGTGTGTGTGTGTGTGTGTGTGTGTGTGTGTGTGTGTGTGTGAGACATATACAGTATGTGCACTTGTGTGTGTGCAGGCATGTGCACCTATATGCGTGCTGGTGTGCGGCTGCATATGCATGAATGTGTGTGTGCGTGTGTGTGTGAGACATATACAGTATGTGCACGTGTGTGTGTGCAGGCATGTGCACCTATATATGCGTGTTGACTGCGTATGCATGAATATGTGTGTGTGTGTGTGTGTGTGTGTGTGTGAGACATATACAGTATGTGCACGTGTGTGTGTGCAGGCATGTGCACCTATATGCATGTTGACTGCGTATGCATGAATATGTGTGTGTGTGTGTGTGTGTGTGTGTGTGTGTGTGTGTGTGCGTGTGACATATACAGTATGTGCACGTGTGTGTGTGCAGGCATGTGCACCTATATATGCGTGTTGACTGCGTATGCATGAATGTGTGTGTGTGTGTGTGTGTGTGTGTGTGCGTGAGTCATATACAGTATGTGCACGTGTGTGTGTGCAGGCATGTGCACCTATATATGCGTGTTGGTGTGCGGCTGCGTATGCGTGAATGTGTGTGTGTGCGTGTTGGCTAAAGCATGAAAGAGAGACATCTTAAAACCAATCCCCACCTCACCGGCACAGTGCCTGCATGTCCTGCTCACAGTCTGAAGCTTCCAGAGCTGAGGTGTTAGAAAAGCTTTTCGATTCCTCAGGTAAAATCTACCAAGTCTCTTTAAAGCGCGCTGTTGCGCTGCCCCTTTTATCTCCCCACATCTAACGAGTCAAACTTTTACACAGTGCAAAGGGAAAGATTTGGAAAAAAAGAGTTTGCTGAAGACAAGCAAAGTCTAGGAAAAAAGCCCTGAGCGCAGGTGAGCATGTGTACGCATCTGGACCCACAATAACAAAGCTTCACCCAAAGTTAGACGCGCTGGCAACCCGGCGCTGTTGTTTATTCTGCAATACCATGATCAAAAACCCCTCCAAGAAAATACAAAAAGTCACTCTCCCCCCCCGAAGCCGCTCCCATGGCAAAACCGCCTCACATGTGACAAATGCACAAAGGCAAAGTACCTGCAAACAGCTCGCTTGCTCGAGCCCAAGACGAAGGAATCACTTATAACTCAATAGCCACAGTCATCTTTCATTTCAGATGCTTCAAATAGAGGGAGAAGCCGGCCTCTGATAATCACCTGCCCAAGGGCCCCGGGAGAATCGGAAGAGAGAGAGAGAGAGGAGAGACGGAGGCAAACAGAGAGATAGTGGGGTAATTGGACGGCCTTGTTGTATGAACACGCGCACCTTAAGCCACATGAATGGTGGCGCTGAGACGTAAAAGTCACCGAGTGAGCCAAAGTGCGGGCATTCATCTCTTTAATTTACCTCACCAGAGTTGTATTTCACCCTGGGCCCTGTCGGAGCCCAGCCAAACATTGTTCCGACCGACTGGGAGCGGAGAGGAAGTTCTGCCCTGTTAGCCAGTGCCTTTCAGTTTGACTGTGTGTGTGTGTGTGTGTGTGTTTGTGTCCAATAATTTCCCTGGGCTCAAGGGCATTTTAATATATGACAAATACATGCAGTACTACTTATAGGAAGTCCTCTAGGCAGGTATGACTTGCTAACGCGTGACTGGTGAGGTCAGCTTTGTCCACAACACAGTATAAAGTTGAGTTACTTGACACGGGTAGAAACAGGATATGTGTTATATTATTTGTGTTCTCACAATGAATGACTAATGTTTTTTTTTCTCTTTTTCTTTTTCTTCCTTTTTTGCAATGGACCTACCTTTGTTCACATTAAGCATAATAAACCGCTTAGTTTTTACATCCTTGGAAGACCCTGGAGAAATTTTATATCTGCAAAGTACTGGAAACTTAAGCATACCCGCAATGCTTTGGTGGCGCTCCACTTTATTTGCAGTTCATAAAATGTTTCCTGTTTACTGCTCATACTGCAGGGAAACCAATGAGCCTTCATTACTTACAGATTGATTGATTGATTGAATGAATGAATGATTGGTTGATTGAATGAATGAATGAATAAATGAATGAATGATTGCTTGATTGATCGATTGATTGATTGATGGTGATACGGGCATCAGCACGGTAACAGAACAATAATATTTGTTATTGACAGCTTAGTTTGTTATTTTACAGTATTCATGGTCATTTTTTTTACCCGATTTCCTTCATAAAACATACAGGAATACCACTTAATAAAGCATAATAAATTATGAAGGAATACTCCGCCACTCAATATTCGTCCTTTAGTGCCTGGTAATGGAGTGATATTGCATCCACCTTTAAATGAAAGTCCCGTAAAGGATGTTCTTGTCAACGAGAGAGGGGAAAAAGAGAGATTTCTTGGAATGCTTCAAAGCCTGCGACATTTTCATTCAATAAAGGGAAAAGGTGACATGAAATGAATCATATACCGGTATTAAAAGCATGCTGCTGTCCAAGCCCGATCACAAAACACAATATTAGTTACAGTAGCTTGACTTTGATATTGTACTGCTTAGCATTATGCACACATATGTGCACAGACACAAGCATGCACACAAACAGTCACACACATATGCAGAAATGCACATTCAGGGACTGTATGCACATGTAAGCCGTTGGACATGGTTGACCCCAAAACCACTGTCCTCCTAACGCCCACCTAAAGTGACCCAGACACAAGAGGGAATGCCTCCATTCTCTGTCACCCATCTAACCTGTCTTTCAGTTTTATTGCAGATAATGAAGGAGAGATTTTGAGTGAAACGGCAAATTATATTGATGCTGGGGAAAAAGCAAAACATGCTAAGCATTGAAATATATCACACAGTTCATATCAATCATACGTTGTTATCATGTGTGAAATCACTGGAAACTCCTGCCACGCTGACCCAATAATAACGATTGTGTTGCCATGTTAAAATGTCCCAAATCTACTTTGGGTATTTGCTAGGTGATGGAATGACTCATTTTTCTAATAGTTATTTCTCGATAGTCATTTCCCTTCAGGTCTATTGACACAGGCTGACATCCTCTTGTCCAAACAAGGTATCAGTATGGAGGGATAATGATGATCCCGTTGGATTTGTGTCAAAAGCTGTTTATGGAAACTGTACATAATCACATGAAGGGAATAGGTAATGCATCTCTCTCTCTCTCACACACACACACACACACACACACACACACACACACACACAAGCCTCTCTTTGGAAACGTAGGTAAGGTGAGGTGTGTTTGAGCGACACTCTGTCATTGGCCCAGTCCGCAGCATATCAGAGACGTGGTTGGTTGGTTTGCTACATGTACGGCTCGTCTCCATCCAGGGTCTGTAATGCGACCTGATGGGAGGGGGGGGCCGAGGGAGAAACGGGTGTGGGCAGGGGAGGGGGGAGGAGTCTTGTGATTTCAGCTCTGACCTGTGCAGATGCATCATTACCCTCACCTACTGCCCCCCCCCGCCCTGGTCCCCCCACCCTGCCTTGGTCCCATTGTGGTGCTGTGTGGCTCAGTGGGGCGCAGTGTGGTGCTAATGCTGCCAGGGCCTTCTACTCCTTTCCTCCCTGACCACGCTAAATCAATCCTCCATGTTTCTTTTCTTTGACCCCCCCCCTCCTCTAAATGCCAGTGCTTCTACACTCGGACACGCACACACGCACTCACACATTCATACAGCTACGCTTGCATACCAATGTACGCATAGTACAGACGCACACACACCACTGGACACTGTGACCTCAAAACCGCCGCCGTCTGAAGTGACCTACGTAATTGTTTGAGGGAGGGTCTCCATTCACTGTCACCCCGTCTAACCTTTCTGCTCAGTTCTACAGGTCGCCACCTCCTCCTCCTCCTCCTGCTGTCTTTTCTTCTATATCAATCCTTTCGCTCCTCCTACTACGCTTCTATTATTCTCCTCTCCTCCACTTCTTGCGTTATCCAACCTTCCTCTCCTCCTGTTTGGGACCACTAATCATCCCCATCCTCCTCTTTTCCCCACTTTGCCCCCCCCTCCCTCTCCCAGCCCCACTTCTGTCCTCACCCTGTCAGTTTCACGGGGTCAGATCCTAAAACCTCTTAAGTTACGGAAGGCAACGGAAGGAAACCGAGGTCTTAATAGACAGTCTCTGTTATGTGTGTGTGTGTGTGTGTGTGTGTGTGTGTGTGTGAGCGCATATGGGTGAAAGACCCCTGGTTATCCTTGTTTTCAGTTTTTGTCTCCCTCTGCAACAACCATCTGACCTCCTGACCTTTCAACCGGAAGCATTTAACCACTCATGGAGTAAAGTACTTGTTCATCCATTTTGAAGATGTTTCTTTACCCTGACACAGTGAGACTCTGACATTTATGCATCAAAACACAACCAATAACTCACACGTTGGTGCTCACGCAGCCGTGTGACCCAACAGGATCAGATTAAGAATGGACTGAATGGACTGATTCAACCCATATTTCTGGTCAAACCTCTCAAAGGAGGCGACACTCTTCTGAGAGAATTCCCTCAAGCCAATGCAACAATTTTGCCTGAGGGAGTTGATCAGAGGCTCATCTATTCAAGAACTTTTTGATACCCTGCTGCTAATATGAGTTTCCCACCGTTAACTTTCTCATCCGACCTTCAAGCCGTAAAAAGAAGGGTGTCTGGGTGGCGTAGCGGTCTATTCTGTTGCCTACCAACACGGGGATCTCCAGTTCGAATCCCCGCGTTGCCTCTGGCTTGGTCAGGCGTCCCTACAGATACAGTTGGCCGTGTCTGCGGGTGGGGAGCCGGATGTGGGTATGTGTCTTGATCACTGCACTAGCGCCTCCTCTAGTCGGTTGGGGAGCCTGTTCAGGGGGGGACTGGGGGGAATAGCGTGATCCTCCACGTGCTACGTCCCCCTGGTGAAACTCCTCACTGTCACGTGAAAAGAATTGGCTGGTGACTCCACATGTAACGGAGGAGGCCATGTGGTAGTCTGCAGCCTCCCTGGATCAGCTGAGGGGGTGGAGAAGCGACCGGGACAGCTTGGAAGAGTGGGGTAATTGGCCACATACAATTGGGGGGGGGGGGCAGTAAAACAAGGGAAAGTGTAACATCAGTAAAATGAAAAGGGATGCTGCTATATCCTAGATTACGAAGGTATAATTTCAGTTGTTTAAAAATTATCAGTGCTCATCACACAGAATACAATTCATCATCCACTCTCAAGTTGTAACCTCATAAAGACGCCATTCGATTCAACCTGACAAATCACCCTCCTTTTTTTCTGGACCCTCCACCACCACCCTTTTTTGCAGCCCTTCATCTTGCCTCAAGCCAGTGGCTACACTCTTATGCTGAGTAATTTTCCATTATTTTTCCATTTTTTCTTTTTGTTTTGTTTGGTACTCTGTTGACCTGTTTCACTGTCACCTGCTTTGGCAACATTGTAATTAATACAGTCATACCAATAAAACATTATAGAATTGAATTGAAGATTTTTTTGAACAGTCACTTCACTTTTTAAGGTGCATATGTAGAGATGTTTGAGCAGTCATGCGCTTTACAACAACGACAAAAAAACATGAAATCTTACCTATTTTAACCCTCTGCAGATTAATAGAAAGTCATCCAACCTTTAATCTCATCTGGACAACTGCAACTCCACTATCCTGTCAGATGTCCCTGTCATGGCGCCATCTCGTCCAGAATTCAGCGGGAAAGATTATATATGGTGTCGAATAAAGAGACTATATTTCTCATATTTCCGCACCAATTTGAAAAATTAACTGATTAAAGCATGAGCTAAATCTGGTCCTTGGTGTTTAAAGAGAGGTTGGGGTAATACACTCATTTCTATGTGTTTTTTGGAAATGAAAAAATAGCTGAAAATATTTGTCTTACTTCTGCAGCAACCTTGTGGGCCATAAAAGTCAGCATCCCAACAACAAAAACACAACGTGGGGATATTTATGCTCCCCATATCACCTCACTCCACCCACTTCCATTTTCTGTTGCTGGGAGGCGGGTTGGCTCTTAGGCCCTGCTGGCCACCTCTTACTGTAGCCCCAGCTTCATAACGCCATCTCCTCGCCTAACTGTATGAACGGGCGAATGGGAATGAGTGCCGGCGTATGTCAGTCTGCTCAGGTCCCTGCCAGACGATTCCAAGAGTCCGCCGACTAATTAGGGCCTCCGCATGGGTCTGATAAGAAGAGCTCTCCAGCAACAGAGAATCGTAACAGTCCTACTGAGCAGCCAAATGAGCCGGGCACGGAGACGGATGAACAGACAGATGGCTGGTGGCTGACTGGTGGGAAGGGGACCGAGCAAGGCTGGGCAGGAGGGCCGTGGCTTAGACCCAGGGGCCACAGGGGCCGGGTAAAAGGGGTCGAAGCAACCGAGCTCTGGCGCCATGCAAATAAGACAAGAGGAAGTTACGGAAAGATGGATTGGAGACATAGATGGAACGACATGACATCATCTTGGGATGTTTCGGAGGGGTGGTGGGGAGCAAATGTTGCCGTGGAAACTGGCAAATGATGGGGCGGGGGGGTGTCTTCTCATTAACCCTTTGCTCACCTTTTACATGTGTTGTTTTACTTGTTTTACCTGGGGCGTCTCTGAACACAGAGACCCTGATTTTGGGAGCACTTCATTTCATGTTACAACCTGACATGGGTAATTACAATTATTCACTTGAGGATCAGATTATCATTGTCCGCTGATGCATATTATTTCAGAAGGTTGCGAAGTTATATCAACAATAGCATCATTTCAGTAAAAAGCAAATTAAGTCGTTATGGCGCAACTGTACATATCCCTTTCCCACCCCACAGACCTCAATTTCATTTACGCTGTAGCTTCTGTGACCTATTGACCTCTCCTTTTAAATGCGGGGCATGCTTATTGACCCTCAGTCAGAGCACTTCTATTGGTCAGATTATATTTGGACATCCACACATGCACACGTATACAATACGCACACACACTGTAACACTGGGCTGGTGTAGGTGGAGAGCACTAGCAGCGTGTGGGCTAGTTAGTGTAACCGGTTATTTTCTTGCCCGGTGCAGGATTCGATATGGGGTGTACTGCACCACAAGGCAACATCACTAACCGCCTCGACTAAAGGGTCAGACCCTCTAGTCCAGGTGTTTCCTCAACCGGGGGTCCGCGGACCCCTAGTGGTCCGTGGTGTAATTGCAAGGGGTCCGTGAAAATAAAATATCTTTAAAAAAAAGATCCTATGACATTTATAGAAATAGGATTATTTTACTCAAATGTGACTGAGACCTTTATCTACCTAAACTATAAAGGGTAACAGGGACTTTTTTCTCTAATTACATCTGTTTCACAAGTGTAATTTATTGTATTTTAATAAGAGATCTCGCTCCCGTTTGCATTGTTAAAAGTTACTGCATAAAAATCCTGTCGTTACATATATCTGAAAGTTACTGAATACATATTCTGTGTTGTTACATATATCTGAAAGTTACTGAATACATATTCTGTTTTGTTACATATATCTGAAAGTTACTGCATAAGAATTCTGTTTTGTTAACTATATCTAAGTTACAACTGAAAGCTCTTATTTTTGCCCAAAGAGTGAATCAATGCTATAATGCAATTTAAAATGCAGTTTCTACTGTTTCTATCAAATTGCAACCCCCCTCCCCCAAGATCAGGTGGAGGGGTCCTCAGGGTAGATCAAAAATACGCAGGGGGTCCAGGACCCCAAAAAAGGTTGAGAACCACTGGTCTAGTCGATTGGCCAGTGGGTCTTATTAGTAGTTTACATTAGCAAGAGCCCCGGGATAGCGGATTAGCTCAGCGAATCGATGCACAAGGAGATGGGGCTTTCCACACTGCTACTTTATTCTGTAAAATACAATAATATGTTCTTTAAAATACAATAATATACGATGCCAGGTCTCCGCGGCACTATGTTCACCGATCATGCATGAACAGTACAGAGGCCACACGTAACCTAAACACAAGGCTCAGCCTTTTCTGTTTCTTACCGATTTTCACCGAAAAATACCCAGATTTTTTAAAAGGAGCAGATCGGTTGAAACTGATTTTCGCCCGGATTTTATGTTTCCACGGATCCAATAGTT